>NW_027603079.1:0-22000 GCF_053455715.1 Rhinoraja longicauda
ACAAAAAATATATATCTGGCCGATGAATAAGATAGGATGGCTGGTGATCAAAAGTTGTCCGCTTTATGTTTCCTCCTCAACTTCCAAAAAATGAGAATTGTATTTAAATGGCTTTATCAGATTGCTGAACGGATTGTCTGCACAAACGTTCAAAATGTGAATGTTTTTAGAGTTATTTTGAGCAGATTTATTATAGAGCAATTATTTTGCAAATAGATTTAAAACGTGGTTCGATGCGCTGAACACAAATAAACAAAACTGCCTTGATTTAAATACTTTACTTTGTTTAAATGGCCGGACAATAGCTTGTAGATTCTTTGTGGCACTTTACAAGAGTGGTGCATCAGTGTGATATCGGATACAGGCATCGTTTAATGATAATTATAATGGTAATTAAAGGAGGTTAGCATCGAGTTCATTTTAAATTTGATAGAAGACCTATGGGAAGAAGCTGGAAAAAACGTAATCATTTTCCTTTTCGTAAAATTTGTTCGAAGTTGCCCCATTCTTCACAGATGGACGCTAATGGATAAATTTCACTCAGGAGATATAAAGCTAGTAATTGAGGGAGAGAGAGAGAGGGAGAGAGAGAGAGAGAGAGAGAGAGAGAGAGAGAGAGAGAGAGAGAGAGAGAGAGAGAGAGAGAGAGAGAGAGAGAGAGAGAGAGAGAGAGAGAGAGAGAGAGAGAGAGAGAGAGAGAGAGAGAGAGAGAGAGAGAGAGAGAGAGAGAGAGAGAGAGTCTCTCGAGCAAGTACATCGAAAAATGCAAGAAATAATATTTGCCTTGCGTTTTCTTGCAATATAATTTCAAAGAGCACTGTAGCTTGGTGGGAATACGTCTGGGTTATTTGATATTAAAACCAAGGAATTTTATCAATCAATTACAAAATTTCGTCTAATTCTATTTGACGTCCTCTTTCTACGTCCGCACGTGCACATTTCACGACCGTATATGCTCGAAAATACCATCAAAGTACACATTCTTGTTTTTGTAAAATTATTTTCACATCTGTTTGGTAATGTACACTTAACTCAGCCGGGTCCCCCGACTTGATTAAAAAAAACATGCACTCTTCCCACATTTTTTTTGTCTGCTCATCAATTTAATCGAAAGTTTTTTTGCCAATTCCTCGCAGAACTTGACTCTTAAATTATTTTAGAACGTTGATTGCATCTGACTAGAACTATTTACCACGACCTTTGTTTTAAAAGATCTCTTGTAATATACACGCCAATTCTTCTCACCGTGGATCTGATGATTTCTAGTTATTATGCAGTGTGTTCCATAAAAGAAAACAATTAATCCTCCCTGTTTTAGCACAGATCGCGGTCAGACTAGTTCGCAGCTAACCCTCCCCCCATTCACCACCCCCACCCCTCCCCACACCACCCACCACCCTTCCGACACACCACACACACCTCCACCGTCACCACTTCTGCTAACATTTCCAAACGCTGACCATTCCCCCCCCCCCTCTCCCTCTCTCTCTCTCCCTCTCTCCGTTCATCTTATTCTCTATAGCCAATAGATTGTGTCGATTGCTGAGCTTTGCTTAGTTATATATCTTACCTCGGCGTCATTTTCCCCTCTGCGCCTATAGTCAAGACCATTCCTTTTACCATTGACATCGAACTGAGTCTATCTAGGCAGACAACACCAAGTCACGCACGACGTAAACTTTTGACCCTCCACTTTTTGACCCCTTAGCTATAATGCTGTACTAACAAGCCCCCATGAACAGTCTCAACATCACAATGCTCAGACTGTATTGCTGTACAGTTTTGTTTCCTAGACGAGGCAGGATTTTGAGCTTAGCGCTGCTTTATTCAATACATATATTTTTAGAAATCGAAAGATTTTATTGAGACACTGGAATTTCCTGAAAGTTGGGTTTGAACTCTTCAAGTATGTATTTATTTTTCTTACTGGCTCTGTTTGAATGAATTTATGTCATTATTCGGCTGGAAAAATATACAAACTGTAAGGATGAGTTTTGTAGAGATTAATTACCACTGCACTTAGAAACTTAGATAGTACATAAGTAAAGCATTTTGGAGAGATATCAAACAGACTCCTCCGTCTCTATTTCGCCAGATTAAGTGCAATCGAAAAGCTGGTAAGAAAGGAGACGCATAATGACTATGAACTTGGTCTGAAGCGGGCTCTGGTGGCGGATCCGACACGTTGCATGTGTCAAATAGCGGCCCAGATTCTGTTCATATTTATTGCAAATTCTGCTTTTAAGTCCGACTTTTATCGTGGTAAAATATCTGAGGCTATCAAGTGCAAAATGTTTATCGAAGTCTTCGTCAGCTTGCATATAATATGCTTCCCGTGTGAAGTTTAAACTGGCAGCAATCGAGTCTTGCCGAATAAAAGCAGAATATTTTTTTAATATGCAGAAGCAGGTCATCAGAAAATAATCCCTCGAGATGAAATGTTAACTGGGGTTTTATATTATCTTTGTCACCGGATTGTGTAATAAGTTGTGAATTATAAATATAATGAAAAAATTAAACCAATTCAATTAAGCTAGCGCATTGCACTGTGAATGGCAGACAACGAATTGTGTGCAGGACAAATTAAAAGTCCTAAGACTTTTTGTCGCGAAATATCTCGCCCAATTACACCGCAAATATTGGATACCAACCTACCATTATATTTTGATTTTATCAGTGACGCTTAACAAATCTGTACGTCCTAAGCACCATAAAAACTCAAACCGCGTCGATTTAAAGGAAGGACGAGGGGCCTGATAAGCAAAGAAAATGGATTGGGAATGGTTTGAATGGTTAGTTGTGCCTTTTTTTAGGGCAGGCGAGTTATTATGGAGCTTGATACCAATTATACAGTAGTTTATAGTTTTTGGTTTCATTGTACAATTTATTAAGTGGAGGAGATGCCTCGAAAGTAATGGTGCTCTATAATTTAGGATCTCACCTTATGCCCGCATTGCATTTAATTAGACCGTGATGTGTGTGCTGGTCTATCTTAGGTCGCATGTTTTGGAATAGGGTGCCGGTCTGTGGCCCAAAGTGATCTCAGTTAGTGACGGTTGAAACCATGGGGAAGAGTTAATGACAACGCATGAAATCTGAATGCTTTTATCTGTGTGTCTGCAAGTAGATGTTTAATACGGCGATATAATCATTTGACACCTTTATGAGTCCATCGCGCGTTTGTGCGAGTGCCTTTTGTTCCTTTTCCACCTAAATTACAACCTTAGCCCAATGCTCATATCCATTCAGTGCCTATAACTGTACCAGATGCATACCACTTAAAAACCTAAACAAAGAAAATGCATCACCTTTAGACTTTGCAGTTAACCTGATAGGGATGCTTATCGATCCTGCACGTTTCTATGAAACAGATAATTTGCTTGTGACTGTACCAGGGACAAATACAGCTATGAATTGAGGAGGAGGGGTGGGTGGAGTGGGGGGGGGGGGGAGAGAAGCGAAAGCACTTTCACTGAAACCAAATTATTAATGCTATCCTTGAACACAGACTTACATTATGAACGTTTGCGTGCGCGTCCATTCACACGTAGAAACAGATTCCAATAACCTAAAACAGCTTGGGGAAAGGTTGAACATTTAGTTTTGTTGCTATAAATATCGGTAAGATATATCGATCCTGGTACCTCCGTTGGCACCTCAAACATTACTTTAAGAACGGTACCAAACACGTAATAGTTGCAGGACGGTGTGCCAAATCGCACACTTCGCCATGGCTTTCCAGTGGAGCCCTGGCGTATTGTACTCATGATCCACGTTCGATTAAAGAATCGGTGGATTCTTGTCTGATTGTAATTATTTCTGCTCTATCAGTTTATTTCGTACACTAATCATAAACTATTACACTAATGTATTTCCTGAGCATCGTGTCCTTAAATCAGATTGAAAAAGCTAAGTGAAGAACGAAGTATGACACCATCACGCCTGCACAGAATAGTTGATTGGTGCCGGGCTCTGGGATTGACAGATTATTTTGGCTTTGTGTAAAACAATAAAAAGTACAAATGTTTACCCTAAAATCGAGGCTTGTGAATCGCTTTGGCCTTAAACCAAATGCAGAACATGTTCATTCAAATTATAAAACGAATTGCACTAATTGTTGCCCTTTCCCGTTTTATTGCAGAACACTGATGGGCAATCACTGAATAACACAGGGAGAGAATTCAAGACCTACAATGTGTATTTCCTCCGGCAGCGACGCTTTTTCCTGTTTACCCTTTGGATTTCACTATCTATCAGCGCGGAAAAGCAATAAAAAGACTTCGGGAATGTTTCGAAATTCTGAAAGAAAGAAAACTTTTGACTCCCAATGTAGATTTTAAACGCTCCCACCCCCTCAAACTGCGCACCGGAAACGGAGAGAATTAAAAACTTGACAGCCGGATTCGAGGACTATGCACACCAATAATTATCAGGGTGAGAAACTTGGCATTTTCTGATGAGAAATGTCAAAGTATAATTTTTCTCTCGTGTATCTACATTTCTCCTTAGACGGGGTTGTGACTGCACAAATAATCTTTACAATGAACCTCACAATATGCAGGCATTCGTCAGATTAGCGTGACAGGAAATGTACAGTCAGGGTGGATGCGTCCAACGTTACTCTTGATAAAAAAACATATAGTGACAGTATCCAAGTACTGCAACATAACATAAGAGCTGTATATTAATAAAAATGCTAACCATGCTATAGAAAGTTAGTCGTTGTACTTGTTTGGGGCAATTATTGACCGTGGGATCAAAGGACATCCGTTTGTGCTAAAAACATCTTTAGTCAAACAAGTTGATATAACGACTATTCCCCTGCCTCTCACTTAAACTTGAAATCCCAAAGGAAAAATGTTCGTATAAAAGTCTATGCAACTTTCAATTAGTCGTACTTAAGAGTCACATTTCAAAATGATGACATTTATAGAGGCCAAAACTCTATAATTCAAAACTGACAACAGTAAGAGTTAACGGCTATAATATTAAACAGTGATTTGGTTTCGTATTTGAATTCCCTCCCCCCCCCAAAAAAAAATGGCGCACAAGTGTTTTCAAAATATGTTCCTAAACCATCCTGTATTTATTTTGCAAAGAGAGGCGAATAAAAATGTACCTCGATTGCCTTTAGAGACTTAACTCAACAGAGTGGATCAACATTTCTGCTGTTTCACTTGCTCACCTTGAATGTATTATGAGTTCACACAATAGTTCATTTTCACCATGACCAATACTTTAGGCCAGCCCAAAAGAAGGTTAGTAAATGCCAAGCAAAACTCAGTGCCCAAAGGAAGATTGGGAGGGGGGGGGGGGGGGTGGGGGGTGTAGGAGGGCTGTTGGTGGGTGTGAAAGAGCGTGCAGTATAATCACCAAAATAACATTGAGGCTCACTTTCAGGATTCAGTGTAACAAACACTTTTGAATGACGCCTATTTTATATCTTCCCTTAGAAAAGCTTATGGCATGCTTACAGACATATGCTTGACATATGCTTCCTTCTAAACGCTGAGATCATTTTAACATTTCTTAGCTAGTGATATGGTTAACATTTGAAATGCCAACAAGACCAGGAAGTACTGTAGGAATTATAAAAAAATATGACGGTGCCTGTGTCGGGCCTTCCACAAAAGGGCGATTTCCTTTTAAAATCTAGCATGTGCAAGCAGACTGCATAGAATAAATTAATCCACGCGGGAACAGTGTTGAACAGCTCCAGTCACAACACTCAAAAAATACTGAAAATAATAGATAAGTTTTTATTTGTATTTTTTAAATTGAATTAAGGTCAAAACGAAAATACTAAAATGGGAGAGACTATATTTGGTATTGGGGTTTTTAAAGTTGTATAAGCACTAAACTGGAATGACAATTATAGTTGCTAGCATATCTGAGGACCTCCAGTAACCCACACCACCCCCTTCCACCAACGCCCATTTCTCAACTCCCTGCAGATAAATGCATCAAATTCACATTTAAAGGACACTGCAATGTATATTTTTTTACTGCGGACGACAGACTAGCAAATCAAAATGTTAAACAAACAAAGTGAAACGTTGTTAAATGTGAAAAGCAAACGAATTTTCAATCGTACGATCAGTTTGTAGACCAGATGTCGAGAGGCTATCAGAAAGTACAGCACGAGAGATACTGAACAACAGCGAATCTGGTTCTTTTACACTATACCCCCCCACCCACACCCTCACACGTACACACTCGATCCCCTCCCCAACACACACACACACACACACACACACACACACACACACACACACACACACACAAACAGACACGTACGCCGATTTCAAATCAACGTCTCATCGTTACAATCTTATGAGCCTTAAATCTATCCGAGTAAAATAATCAGTCGATAGGAACAAGGCCCATTCGTCCCGTCCGCCATATCTTCGCAATCACTTTACATCTCGCTGGCAAAGGGGAAATAAATAGATCTTTGGAAGTATATTTATCCACAACACCATTAATTAATCGCATTTTAATTTTACTTTTCATTTTGATAGCTCCACTGGCCTATGCTTACAAACGCAACGCACGGTACGTTTATAGTTCGACATAACTTACTTTGAGCTGCACAGTTCCATAGAATCTTGACTGCAGTCAGTCCAGTAAAGATTTTAAACCTTGCAGGCCTAGTAAAGGAGACCAGTTCGACTCCTCTGGAACACTAGTCGCTTTATACGCTTACAGGCTGCAAACCCAGCCAGATAAAGTTCAGCGTCACTAACATTATACAGAATGTGAAATATATTGTACCTTGTCAACTCCCCAGAACCATAAAACTAACTTTAACGACCCCACGTGACTTTTGAGAGCCAGTAGGGGTATCTGCCTGCAGTATGGGCGATTTTTACGATCTAACTTTGAGATAAATACCCAATTCATTTGACATCCCAATGTCATACCGACTTCTTGCATATGCAGTCTGTTATATTCACAAGGGAAGCATGCACATTGCAAGATAGACCTAATATTTGCTGTGTGACTTATCTGCTACCGATAAGTACTTGGACGTTCTTTTGGTAAGTTGAGTTTAACCTAAGGTTTACCTGTTGCACCCAAATTAACAAAAGCGCGTAGTATGTTGCATTGACAACCCTCAATGCATCTGATAACTGTATAAGTCTCTGGGGTGGGGGTGGGGGGGGGGGGGGGGACCTAGAAGTCAGGGTTTGGGGGGGGGGGGTGATTAATATAGATAACTACGAATACTAAAGAAGTCCTGCTGCAGTATTTAGGCAGAGGATACCTAGTGCGGTATACACCAGAGAAAGAAATTCCAAAATGCAACAAGTCACGTAAATACCGCGTTTAAGGCATAACAGAGCGAGGAGGGGTCGCGTTTAAGGCGTAACAGAGCGAGGAGGGGTCGCGTTTAAGGCATAACAGAGCGAGGAGGGGTCGCGTTTGCAAACTAATAGCCCGTAGAAAACGCCCCGGCCTTAAAATGGGAGATTAATGCGGTCAGCCAGCATTAGGTCCGAATAATGTTATAGAATTAACTTATCAAGTATAAAACGAGAAGCGATCGATAGATGCAGATTGACGAAAAGCCATCACGTGCTCTGTTCATGTACCTTTTGCGTTGCATACTACAGGTAGTTAAGTTATGGCGAAACACGTGGCAATACTGAAATGAAACGCGCACCTTACTCGCGTATACTACGCTAGATCAAACAATACCTATTCCCCAGCTTCAGTGAGACGTTTTATATCGAGTAATAAGGCCCCATCTTGCATTCAGAAAAGATATTACGCTGCATAAATCAGGGATGGTTATAAGAAACTTTCACTTTATTTCGAATGAGGCTACAATCAAATACAAAAAGCTTGTTGGCAACAATACTGTCAGAGCTTGACATAGGTGTCCTTGATTTCCACAGAAAATATGCCATTCATCACTCTGCCCATTACAGACTAGCTATAGGCAACATTATAAACATTTTTTTGTATTATTTACACCATTATAACTCACTAAATAATCGTGTACAATCGTCGCTGATTTTAGAATCTATCCACATGTATTGACAATAATTAGGTTTCTACATGGAGTTTCCACAGACGGACGTTGTTTAACTTCACGGACAGCATTAAGGACAGAAACTTACAAGAAGGTGTATATATATGTCTGAAAGGTGATAGTGCAAGAGCAAAGATTTTTTTTTTTTTAGCATTTTATCAACGTGGGGGAGGGAAGGAAGATCAAATTGTACAACGTGTCAATTATAAATAAGTTATACCATTTACAATCCACAAAAAAACATGCTACTTTTCCAACAGAGCACCAACAGTTCACTCACAGACAAATGTAAGACAGCAACAAGCACTTTTTAACAGCGAAAGGACAACACAACAGAATAAATGAAACCAAATTGTTAGCAGGACCACAGAAAAGTTATAAGTAATTTTTAATATTTAACAAACACGTGGGAGGGGGTGGGGGTGGGGGGTAGGAAGGTGCCTGGCTGTACAGTACTGGTGCACGGTGTCTTTCACGTTTTATACGCTATTTGTTAGGGTTGGAAAGCGCTTGCTCCAGCCGACATGCTCATACTTTTCAGCTTGTTGTCCTTTTTCCATTTCATTCGCCGATTCTGGAACCAAATCTTTATCTGCCGTTCAGAGAGGCACAAGGCGTGAGCAATCTCTATCCTCCGCCGTCGGGTTAGATATCTGTTGAAGTGGAACTCCTTCTCCAACTCCAAGGTCTGAAAACGAGTATAAGCAGTCCTGGCTCTTTTCCCGTCGGGTCCACCCATACCATCTGTTAATAAATACAGGCAGGTTTTTTTTTATCCATGCTGAATTATCTATCCACGAAAAGATTAATTTAAAAAAAAGCAGAATGCTAGACCTTGAAAGTTGCAGTATTCCCTTCCCCTAGGCCTCCCCGGACATGGTATGTCAAAATTAAAGTATAATTGTCTCCAGTCCGAATTGCTATTAATTATAATTTTCCTTTTCATTGTCTGACTATGTAACCTGTGTCCTGACGGCTGCGATTCTAATTATCCACACACACACACACACACACACACACACACACACACACACACACACACACACACACACACACACACACACACACACACACACACACACACACACACACACAGATACACACAAACACACACACGCGCACACACACACACACACACAGTGTCCCTCTGTCTCTCCCTCCTACGTACACACACACACATTCGCACACACGTGTAAACACAGGCGCTCTCACACGCACACATCCTTAAAGAGTCCGAAATTGCAAATAAATACATGAAAATGGATCCCAATAGCGCTGATTACCCAGAGCAGCACGGAGCTCTTTGTTAATATGTCGATCATGCCAATCTAGTCATAGCTTTCTGTACATCAATTTCTAAATATCATATAATATTTACAGTTTAAACGCATTCAATACTATTTTAATATTTACTGATTTTTTTTAATGGTCGTTTTCCGCGTTATATTTCATGCACATTATAAAATTGTAATTTACAGATTTAAATTCAATTTGCGGAAATGTTTAGCTAAGTTTCTGCAAAGCAATAAAAAAACAATTGTTCAGATTTTGTGTCATCCGGGCTGCATAATAGGTCGCTATGAATTATCCGAGTGCAGAGCAATATATAAAGTATTAAACAGAAAATGAAAGTGTACCATGGGCAATATGTAGCTTTCTCATCCAAGGAAATATTTGTGGCTGCTGCTCTGGTGTTGTTGCCTGTGTTGATTCTTGCTGTGCCCTGGGATGGTTGTTGGTGTTGTTGGCTTGAGTGCCCTCTTCGGCATCCGAGGATGCTCCGGCCTCGTCCATTTCTGTAAAATTACTTGCTGAACTAGAGGAGGTAGTCGGGTCGGATGGGGAACCCTTGGCTCCGTGATTGTCCTTGCCGGAACAAGAGAGGGGTTCTGGAGATGAGAGGGTGCAGCTCGATGCTTGCCTGAACCTGGTTTCTGTAGCTGGAGGATAGCTTCTGGAGTTTTCTGCATTAACCACTCCAAAGTGGTTAGATGAAGCTGAACGGGTGATGCTAAGGTCCATACCATTGTAGTTGTAGCCGTAAGTGCCTGAATGCATGGTGCCTGAATCCCTGTATGGTCCGTTCTCGGAGCTGTTCGACCCATAATTAAGTAACTGATAATCCGGGCCATTTTGATAGCGACCGGAGAATGAGTTTACAAAGTAAGAGCTCATTTGGGTTTTTTTGGGTTGATTTGTGGTTGTTAGTCGTTATAACCCAGTCCTGCACGATTTATGATATATTAATGAATTATAGAAATGACTGTACTTCGTTCGCTTCTATGTATGCGGCCAAATATGGGGGGTGCGAGTCGCAATCACGTGCTTTTGTTGACCAGTCGTAAATTCTCACTGATGACCTCAAGGGGTAATTCATGCTCTATGGTTACAAATAATGACGATCCGCGAATCGTTACGCCATGTGAATGCTGGGCTCCAAATGGTGGCCAGGTTTGCAGAGTGCGCCACCTACCGGGCTCCGTCAAAACACACGATTTAAGACCATTGCTTATCTATTAACATTGGCATTACATTAATAACAAAACGACAAAGATACCTTTTAAATATCGCCACCTAAAACAAAACAAAAAACTCACTCGATCCAATGTCGTAGCATGGTTTGCCAACTGTTCTGCTCAATCTCTGACCGCGGATTCCTTTAAAAACGCTAAACAAAATCAAAAATGCCAAGCGTAAAACGGCAATTCAATTATCTTTCAATTGAATTGGAAATCACGTTTTATAGCTGTATTTCGAGTGGAACGATTTATTTCGTTTCTGACCAGATACATTTAAAAACAATTAACTTGCCATCCTTGACTAGTCAGTTAAATGTACGTGCTCATTGACTTACGCTCCTTGCTATGGATGTGAGCCCTATTATTTGCTACATGTTACAGTTGCAGTATGTTAGCGGGACTAAACTTCGGTCCGAACCTAAGTTATGTTTGTGAATAAAGTATCCGAATGTTTCTTTAGTCAAAGAAATTCTTGAAATTACACAGATGCTCTCAAGGCGAGACACGGGCTAAATCTTAGAAAGTTGTAGTTTGTGCCATATGTGTAGTCCCTTATGTTCCACGGGCTGTGTGCAGAACACATTAATTTCCAGTACTCTATTTTGAGGTAATTATCTAAATAAAATGCACGACTGAACTATTTTTTAACTCCCCTAACATTGGGAGTCAATATGCTTTCTTGAAATTACTGTGCAATTATCTGACTTAAAAGCAGGATGAATAATATGAATTGTTATTCTGGAGACTCGAATCCTTGATTTTGTTTTGGTAACCGTATAAGTTAGTTATCGTGCTAGGATCTTTATCGGATCTGCCCATTCCAACTTACCTCCTAGAGAGTTCACTTCCTGGGAGTAACTACAAGAACTTTTGGCTCATTCAGTGGCAATTTGGTATTTGTTTTATATAGAAGGCTTTAAGCATTCACTAGGCTGGGTCTGTTTTAGTTTTGCGGGCATGCATAGTTATGACCAGGGTACGCGTGTGCTCAAAACACTGTAAAATGCGCCTTGAAAACACGACACCCAAACTGGAACATGTCGTTAGCTGGACGGCTCCAGAGAAACCTTCACATGATTAAGCAACAAAGAATAAAACAATTGAAAGCAGAGAGGTGATTGTTAACAGCCACAATGCCCTTCGCTTTCTGTTTCCATCATAAACTATCTGATTTCGAATCCTGAAGATTTGGGTGCTTATCAACGGTCAATGTTTATATAATCTAGTCAGGATTTTTTTTAAAAGGAGCAGTAAAATGATTACTGGCAGGAAATTTAAATAAGTTTGATAGGAAATCATAGAGATAAATCAATTACGAGGAATACAATGAGGAGGCTGTCAACTTTTTGTTTTGTGATAGATTGTAACCGAGATTCAGATAAACCGTGGCTATATTGAAAATACACCTCCGTCAGATTATCAGTGTGATATGATCATTGAAATGAATATTACACAAAATTGTCTCTTTTTTAAGAAAAAAAAACTTTATTATAATTCCAGAGAAACCTTAAGTTTCAAAAAAATAAGACCCACGCTACAAATACAATAACGCTCATTTAACGAAGAAACACAAATAAAAAAATAACCTTTTACTCGATTCTTAAGACATTTGCTTTAATTACCCCTCGCTTGGTTACGAAAACAAGCCAAAATACAATATTTAGACTTTATCGTGTAGTTTCCACACGCACGCACATACAATTTCACACATGCACGCATACACACATAAAATAAATCAAAACAATTGTTGTATTCACAGTGCACAAAATAACATACACCTAAATTAACTAGAGAGCTGAGACCAGCGTCAAGAAAAATCACAATATTGCAGCAGCTCAAATGAAATATAGAATACATGGCATACACCCAGTATTTCTTTCAAACTATTGACACCAATTGAAACAATGGCTGCCTGGATAGACCAAAGGAATGTATAACTTCATAATAAATCTTAGAACAAATACAGAAATGTACACTTCCACTGGTGCGCAACAGCAAACAAAATGTAAACTTTTAATATTCATTATTCATTCTTTTTAAATAAAGAACTGCATAGCGTTCCCCTTCCGATCTTTCTTTTCTCTTCTTATGTGTGGTTTTCATTCTGTGGATTTTTCTTCTGTTTCTTCTCCGCTTAATTGCGAGTTGCTGAGCAACTTGTTCTCCTTTTTCCACTTCATGCGCCTGTTTTGAAACCATATTTTGATCTGGCGTTCTGTAAGGCAAAGGGCGTGAGCGATCTCTATCCGGCGTCTCCTTGTCAAGTAGCGGTTAAAGTGGAACTCCTTTTCCAGTTCCAGAGTTTGATATCTAGTGTAGGTCTGTCGCCCGCGCCGTCCGTTTGGATTAAACGCTGAGGCTTCACATGGAAAGGGTATAAAGAGAGAGCGAGAGGGAGTGGGAGGGAGAACAAGGAAGAGAAAGAGCGTTATAAACAAGCTGAATATTACATATAATATGGAGATTGTACAGAAGCATTTAAATTGGAAATTGGCTCTACTGATTATGTTGGATATTGTGGACATTGTAGGCTAAGGCTTTCCCCTCTTATAACTCTTAAAACTGAATTTTTGGCAATGTTTTGAAACATTTAATAATAAATTCTCTTCATAGTGTAGCTTCATTCTGTTATATGAAGTCGTTCCAACCAATGGATCTGGCAAATGGGTATCATAATCTTTAAGGGGGGTAAAATACAGCTGCATGTTTACTGGAGATTGGTTATATATGCTTATATTAATATGGTAATATGTTTATGCACATAAAGATATTAATGTTATGAACCAAGCGTTGGATTTTAATGAATTATTCAGAATCTTTCAGAAGCAATTCAAAATTTAACGTGAAACCCGACGCAGTAAAATGCATGTAAGTGGCTTGAAATAATTTGGTATAAAGAAACCCTCTCTTCTAAGAAAGGGGTTCAATGTAAAAAGTGCTCCCTTCTGTTCTTTCTACTTTGGTTGCATGTAGACATAAACTGAAAGTTTTTTTTTCTTGAATAAATATGTAAAGTATAATAGTATTAAAATGTAAACTTACCACCGCTGGAGTTCATTCTTTGCATCCAGGGGTATACGGGGAGAGAACTCTTCTGGTCTTCCACTTCTCCATATAAAATTCTGTTTTGGACGCAATCGGATTTGCGTTGTTCTGGGTTAAAATGCGTTGGGTCTTCCAGTGAGTGGTATTTGGAGCTGGTGGCTGATGTACCGCTGGAAGGGTCTTTTTCCCGATAAAAACTGGGGACACCGTAATCGCAGGGTGTCCGGTTGCACCCATAAGCCCCGTTGGCTTGCTGGTAGTAAGAGGGTGCTGTGTAGCTTTTATCTTGCATGCTTGTCGCCCCATATGTGGCTGGATAGTGTCTTAAAGGGTCGTAACCGGAGGAATATAACGGAATCTGCCCGAGGAAGGGCTCCTGGCCACTGGCAAGAGTCACCGGGAAAGTGGAGTTCACAAAATACGAACTCATTTGTTGGCTTGGCTGTGTTATGATTTGTTGTGTATTAGTCCAAGTGCCTGTGCTATTAGCAGTTAGCGAGATGGGTTTGATTCGGGATGGCCAAGTGCCAGAAAGGACAGCAGGAAATATAACCATCTGATCATCGACTGACCAATGGCAATACTGTTTGATAGGAAAATAGCACCCATGAGGCACTTATCCATGAATCAGAGGCTCGCAGAAAGCGGCACATGTGATGAGAAAAGTCCCAAACAGAGACAGAGAAGGAAAAAATCAACAGAAACACAGCATCTTTACGTTTAGTCTTGTGTTGGAAGAATTAAAATGCAGAAGAATGCGCAAAGTTCGGCATCTAATTAACATTAGTTTTCACGCCTGTGTAAACAACGAAACAATCTATCCCTTCAGACTAAACAAACAAGCAAAATAAAACCCATCCAGTATTCGCCGATTTAGCTAATAATTCACTAATCACTTATTAACTCATTTTTATTGCTTTCCCCTTTTACAATCAGAGTTTCCTCTAATTGCCCCGCTTTCATTTCGATTGTGTTATTAAAGATGCATTCGGCATATTTTGTTTCCATTAGCACTTCCATCTTCCCAGTTATGTAGCAACCAGATTATTTTTCGCACACAATGTAACCCGCACATTATATACAGTATATGGGTAGCTTGCGTGTTCTGCACTCCAAAGTTTCCTGATAGTCGTTTATTATGCTTGTGTTGCAGTTTGCTCTCTGTGTGAGAGTGCGATTCAGCGATGCGGGTTAACTTTGAGCCACACGAAAAGAGAATCAAAAGCAGCAACTTCCAATATCTAATTGAAACTACAAAGCGAACGGAAGAAACTTTCAAAGGGAGAAGCCAGCTAACCAAAAATCCGAACTGGAATCAACAACAAGACAAGACACAAGCATGCGTTATCAAGAAGCTGCAATTTTAAGTTTTTTAATTCCCGGAAAAAAACATGCAAAGACTCTCTTTCCTTGAAACAAAAATTGCATCAAAGCAAGCCAGAGAACTGTTCACCAAAACAAACATAAGCTTAACATCTATTGAAACGCCAACTCGTTTAACACCGACCGCCTTTGCAAAGCAGCTCAAAGGCTACAAGTACTGTACTGTGTTTACCGATAAAATGTAAGGATACTTAAATATGCTCTTGTTTTAACATTTTACTATTTAGAGTCTTTATTCCGTGCAGTTAACCGTAAATATACGATTATTGTTGTCACTTGCATTCAGTACTTCAAAGCTACTGGGCGATATTGGAACTACACTTAACTCCAATCCGATACACCAATAGATAAACAGATGTCAATGTGCTCGTCTGATTTCTACATTTGATACTGTACTCTAACGTAATCTTAAACTATGCGTTTTGTTAATAAAATATTTTTGCAATTTAAATGTGAATTTCGTAATGTCTATTTATTCCACTTAGGTTTAATCTGTGCATGCATCTGCATACTTTACTCGTGTCATTTACCATGGGTTTTTTATTTTGAAAAACACAGAGACATGTTGTGTCCATCTGTGAGATTTCGAGCTTTTAAAAAAAACTCAGTTTGGGCTATTCTGACGTTGTGTGAAAACTCATAAAAAATTTTTTTTTTAGAAAGGTATAATTATATTGTCGTTTTTAACTATTGGATATTATAAGTGTCAGAGAGTTTGCATTGGAGTTTCGGATTTATTTTAAGCAGCGCCTCTGGAACGCACTACTTCCTGGTTTGAAACATCTGTTTCAAAGAATCATAAACTGATTAGTTAGCACATGGCAGGAATTAAAGTAAAGTTTCCCTTTGGTCCTCGCCCATTTGCTCAGTTGCGAGTAGTTTCCTTGTTCTGGAGATTCGTCGGTTTGAGCAGAATCAGAAAAAGATAATTGGAAGCCAAGCCGTAAACTTCTTCAATCAGAGGGATTTCCAATCTTGTGCTGCCTCTTTAAATAACCAAACCAAGTCTCTAACTTAGATCAGGGATTGCGATATTTTTCTATCCCCTTGATTTAAAAATACTGCGGCAGTATCCGCTAGTTTTGCTATCAAGCAAACCGTACTCTAAAATAAAACAACCGACTAAAATCGGTGCTTTATCTAACGCTACTATATATAATTTCGCTTTTTAAACCAATATATTTCAAGTATATAGGGTTTTTTTCTGTAAATCCAGATTGAATTTCTCTTAAGATTTATACCATGTAAAAACTAAATGGTGTTCCTGTGCGCGTTCCGAACAATGTCCGTTTTATTTTACGTATTTCATGATAACGATTTAAATCAACGGGTCTCACAGCTTACATCCTGTGATCAGATCCAATCTAGCAGAAACAGAAGTTACATCATAAAACTAGATGGAACAAATATGATAAAATCATGTCGATTTCAATGCATTACTTTTCCAATGCTGAGTTTTCATTGAAACAAACCCGGTCTATAAATATTACATTGACATTTAAAATGCTAATTTGGACATATTCTGAACACAATGCTTTTTCTTTCAAGATGCTATTTAGTTTAGGTATTTTGGCCTTTGAATGCCGTAATTTACTTTTTTGTGCCAATTTCAACATGTCTTTGCCACGGCAGGCATTACAATCTTCTTTAGATGTAGGATGACCGAAGGGGCCTGTGAAAAGTACAATTGGTGATAATTGGAGGCCAAGCCATAAACTTCTTCCCTCGGCGGGATTTGCAATCTTGTGCTGCCTCTTGAAATAACGGCGTGTGGATCCAAACCAAGTCTCCAACTTAGAGGCAGAAGTTCGTTTACAACAGGTCTGCTTACGGTCTAAATTGAAGCCCTGGTACATAATATGACTGATTTTGAGCCAGGGGATGCAGTACATTCAGCACATGCAATCAACTTGCTGCTATTACACTACACCAAGGAATTTGCTCCAATGAGATCTGTTTGCAAAGTAATTTTAGAAATCTAAATTGCCGATTAAATTTGACAGAGAATCTGATTTTCCAATACCCTTCGGAATTTCCTCGAAATTATTTCTGTGCATTGCCAACTGGCTGATATCGAGGTGTGTAGGGTATTTGGTTGAGGGTCGCTAACACTGCGGCTTTACATTGGAAGCGAACATTGTGAAAATATTGCCCTTCCACTGTATCCCTTATCAAATCTTGGGGAGGTATCTTTAATTTGAATTCAATGAACAATCCGACAGATTGCAAACACAGATAGTTCTTTCAGTTGATTTATTGTACTGTTGGGGACAGAAATAAGAGGAAAGTAAATAATTAATTTCCTGCTGAGACGAACAAAAAAAAGATATATTTGCATTCAGAAGCAGCTTTGATATTGGTTTTAATTTATTTTTTCCTGTATATTTTCTATTTATATGCAAGCACACGTTTATGAACAAGCACAAGGCAACGCGGTGGAATATATTTGTGCGTCGCTGTTGCACCTTTGTGCAGTTTAGTTCATTTTCCTGTTCTACAGACACAATGCAGTATATTCCTTTTGCTCCTTATTTTGCACCTTCCGCAGCCCACGAGAACGCAAGGTGGCAGCAGAAAGCAACAAATCCACTCACCCCGCCCCTACTCCCACCCCCGTCGACAGAAAAGCAAAACCCTAGTGGATTTATATTATAGCAATGCAGAACTGTTGGGCCTCTTGCTTGCTAAACATTCAAAACCACGGCGATCTAAACGCCATCTTATATTATATCATCTTACAATCATCCGTTATTGATGTAAGCGGAAACCTTAATGCTCTCCAACAACAACAAAAAAAGACCTGTCGCATACCATAAAGGTATGAATCTGTAATCCCAGCATCGACTCTCCAAAGAACAGATTATTGACAAGCATCAGACACAATAGAAGAAAAATATCACTATTATAACACAATTATGCTACGTCTGCGCGTCACTCTGGGCGACAATGGTCGTTCTCGTCTCCACTCCAGATAAAAAATGTTTACGTATCGAGCGACCCACGAGAAACGATTAACAATCTCCAAGCTCATTTAATATTACCATGCAACAGAATTCGTCCCCGAACACAATTATAGATTTATCAACGAACCACAGTTGCCTTGGATGACTGGTGCCGTAATTGTACAACCGACAAGTAAAGCAGAAACGCTCGCGGGAAACAAATCAGTCCCACAACTAAAGGTCTTTCATTAAATTAAAGAATCAGCTTCCAGAGCAGCATCAGATAACAGTCTCCAAACGTAGCCTGATGAGAAAAAAAACTACAACTGATATATTCTCCAACTGACGTCAACAAATATCTAATTACTTCCTCCAAGGGTTTTTCTTTCCGCTTATTTTCTGCACACAGCTCATTTAACATAATGCAAAAAAAAAACAATTGTGAAATACGTGCTAATATTCACCTTACCTTTTTCAGCATCATCTGTGATTTTGTTTCGATCTTCCATCTCTCACTTTGGAAGCATCGCGATTTTTTTTCCACGTACAGTATTGTCCCAAACTGATAGCCGTCGGTTTAACCTGCACCCGCAGACTGGTGGGGGTTCGTGGATCTGTCATGTACACGGGAATTCGGAACTCGAGCCTCTTTGAAAATGATATCATCCACATCATTGAGACTTGCGCCATTGCAGAAATCCCCAATCGACAGACAAGTGGCAGATTGCAGAAAAAGTCGTATT
This sequence comes from Rhinoraja longicauda, assembly GCF_053455715.1. Classification (NCBI taxonomy): domain Eukaryota; kingdom Metazoa; phylum Chordata; class Chondrichthyes; order Rajiformes; family Arhynchobatidae; genus Rhinoraja; species Rhinoraja longicauda. The sequence goes on from NW_027603079.1 coordinate 18,671, forward strand.
TACTTTATATATGCGTGTATGTGTGTGTGTGTGTATGTGTGTGTGTGTGTGTGTGTGTGTGTGTATGTGTGTGTGTGTGTGTGTGTGTGTGTGTGTGTGTGTGTGTGTGGGTGTATGTGTGTGTGTGTGTGTGTGTGTGTGTGTGTGTGTGTATGTGTGTTTTCAGTTCCAATAGTAACTATCAAAGTTTGAAAAACACCATAGAAGCCCTGAGGAGGACACAGAACCGACCCAAGGTACGGTAGCCAAAAGAATGCTGCAATATACTCACATGGGAAATCATAAAAAGTTCATGTTCACGGTTGCTATCCACATGACCGGCAGCGGCCAATCGAAGGACCGATCCACTCATAAAGTTCTATCACAAAGTTGTAAATTTTCATAAAACAACAAGGAATTTATTGCATTTCTTCATGACTACTAACAACCGGCCCCTTCGCCGCCATGTTTTGAGCTGGAGCGAAATGACAAAAAAAGAATGTTTCTTATTAGATCTGTTATTTTAAAAACGTTACGATTTACATAGTATGACTCTTAGTTCTGCACCGGATAAAGTATAACCCCATTCTGCGTGGTTCTGCAAGATCAAAGGCGGCCGCAGACATAAAACAATTCTACGAATGTAAGATTATTCTTGTCGTATTCCCACTGCATTTCCGTTATTTACGGAATTCTCGTCAAAGAAATGCGGTGTTCATTTATTACTTGAGTTCACTACAAATAAATACACCGTTTATTTCAACGGGATTTGCCTAGCTTCATTTCAAAAGCCATTTTTCACTTTAAATAAATTATTCCCCCAAATTAAAAGCGAGCCCTCTACTCCTAGCTTTATATTTAAGGACATTAACTGTGCATTTAGCATTATTTTATTTGATCGATTCGGTAGATTTCATTTGTCCTTTGTAGCCAAAATTACAAAAGACAAGGGCGAGGATGCATCGACCTAAATCGGCGAATAGGTTGGATTTATCCCCTTTTATTTTATAATGCTCAATGTGCCAACATAATAGAAGGCATCTAAATAGCAAATCGTCGATTTTTGATACTGGAATTAATATACAGAAAACGTTATATTTTCTATATTATGAATTGAGTTAACCGTTTCATTCATTAGGGGTCTTCTAAACAAGAATATTTACTCCTATTTTCCGAAAAAGACTATTTTTATTGAGTAAGCCATAACGTTGGTTAGGTAAATTAGATTGTTATAGATTGTATAGAAGGCACAATTGAAGAAATGTTACAAATGGCGATTTCGGCTGCATAGATGACTTTGATGTCCGATCCCTAACCCGACCCCATTGTCTTTTCAGTTTATTATACCTTTTAGATACTGCTAGAATTACAACCCACACACAACACTTTCTTTCAGTATGTTCTTTCGTTGGTGTTGTGGTTAATTGCCTCTTTCTGTTTCAGTGGGAGAGTTGGTTTTAAAAACTCTAGTGCCAAAATACGAATTCAAGGAGGAATGTTCCATTCATTTGGGCTCTTCTTGACTTGGACAGACGGCATTCTATATATATATATATTAAATTAGAGATATTTGTGTCAGTGTAGGTGCTGCATAAAATACCATGTTTTACTTCGAAGCACAATAACGAAAAAATGTCCTCATTTTATTTCACAGAACAGTTTACATCCGTCATGGTAAAACGCGCAATCCTAACAAACATAAATGGTCCATTCTTAAATATTAAAAAAATGTACAGAGAAATAATCCTCAACACATTCACTAGAACACCAATTTATATATTTAACTCGAACAGGAGTTTATACGGGACACACATTGATAAACTGTACACGGGGTGTAACTACACATAGATCCTTTTCGAAACTATACTTACTAACCAGAAATTACACCAATACAGTAACAAATATAAGAGGTCACTGACATTTATTTTCCTTTAAATACACATGGTAAATTAATGCTAATTACAGTAACGGCCAATTCACCACACCAGAAAGCCTAATGCACATACTATATATAACTTTACTTGTACAATATAGACTTGGGTTATTCCCTCTATCTGTACAATACAAACTACAAGTCAACAGTTACGGATTTAGGTAGTATTCTGTTTCAGTGTTAAGAAATGCGGAACAAATTCATCCATTTGTTAAAAAGTCATTGCTTATGCCTCTAAGTGTTTAGAGTTTATTTGTTCTTCATTCTTCTTGCTTTTCTTCGCTAGCCTCAGTTGGACTGGTGACTTTGCTTTCTTTCTTCCATTTCATTCGCCTGTTTTGAAACCAGATCTTAATTTGCCGTTCGGTCAGGCACAGAGCATGTGCAATCTCGATGCGTCTGCGTCTGGTGAGGTAGCGGTTGAAGTGAAACTCTTTCTCCAACTCCAGGGTTTGATACCGGGTGTAAGTCTGACGCCCCCGCTTCCTGTCTGAGGCTGCGAAACGTGAACCCAGTAAAGACAACGAAAGAAAGAGCAAAAGAGAGAGAGAGAGAGAGAGAGAGAGAGAGAGAGAGAGAGAGAGAGAGAGAGAGAGAGAGAGAGAGAGAGAGAGAGAGAGAGAGAGAGAGAGAGAGAGAGAGAGAGAGAGAGAGAGAGAGAGGGAGAGAGAGAGAGAGAGAGAGAGAGGGAGAGAATGTTACTAACAAAGCATCAACAGTCTCTTAAATTTTTTAAATTGCTCCCCCAGCCCTTTATGCTCGACACGAATTCCACCATTTTCACCCGAATTTCTCATTGACAGATACAATAAATTGCTGTCTGAAACTAACAGAGTTCAATCAATATAAAGTTTGTATTGGTGCATTTGAAAGAAGGACTGACTTGGTTCTTTATGAGAGAGAATTTACAATGTTTAAACTGCACTGAAAGGTTTGAACCGAATGTCATGTACTGCTTCTCAAAAACATATTGACTTTAATTTTCTATTTATCTATTACTTTTAAGATAGAGGGTTTTTTTTGTATTAGCTGAGTAGCCTTAACCTATTGATGGATGGTTATTGTGCTACATCCTAAGAGCTCTCTGGATTTGGTGAATTAATGTTATGTAACCTGAAACTGACAGGTAGCTAGAAAATGGATACAACAATTGGATCTGGAGAATAACATTGTGGTGCACTTTGTTGCCACGGTTGTGTTGGAAAGCAGCAATCTCCAAATATATTAACGTTGGTGCTTTTCACCTATATGCGGGACAAAATAAAACAAAGGTAGATGATGAGCACAAAACAGCCCGCGCTGGTACGGTTCCTAATGTGGGATACTGTTGCTAAGAAGCAACCGCCCCCACAAAGATTCCCATCCTAACACCGCCACCTCCCCACCCTCAACCAAGTGCGCGCACACACACACATGCA
>NW_027603080.1:0-22000 GCF_053455715.1 Rhinoraja longicauda
CACACTTTTTGTCTTTTCATCTCTGGCCTTTGTCCGACCATTTGCCTAACAAACCCCCCTCCCCCTCTCGCCTGTATCTGCCTATCATTTCCTATAGTCCACAGCACTTTGGTCAATGTGGGTTATGTTTAAATGTGCTATACAAATAAAATTGACTTGACTTGACTTGACATAGTCGGCATGGATAAGTTAGGTCGAAGGGCCAATTTCTGTGCTGAATGGCTCTACAGCACATATACTGTATGATTAGGTGAGGACAATGCTGCCATTGACTCCATTTATACCTCACTGCCTCGGCAAGGCCAGCAGCATGTCAGCATGCTGAATGAAGCAAAAACATCAAGCCTCAAAGCCTTCGTCATCAAGAACCTAAGATGGAGCGGTCATGTTGTTCGGATGGAAGACGAGCGTCTGCCAAAGCAAGCCTTCTACTCCCGGCTTAAAGAAGGCAAACGTAAAAGAGGCAGACAAAAGAAGAGATTCAAAGACGCCTTAAAAGCCAGCATGAAGAAATGTGAAATCGCCATCGACAATTGGGAAGCCAAAGTCAAGGACAGGAAACTCTGGCCAATCATCATCCAAAAAGGAAGAGCCGCCTTCGAATCCAACAGACACATAGAATTAGAAGAAAAGAGAAGTAAACGGAAGGAGAGGCAGCAACAACCAAAGTCCGATCTGACATTTGGAACTGCCTGCCCTGAATGCCGAAGAACTTTTAAAGCCAAGATTGGACTCATAGGCCACCTGAGAGTTCATAACCACAATGGAACATAGACCATCATCCTCGACCTCGAGGGATAGCCACGACCTCACGCTGCCTCGGCAAGGCCAGCAGCATAATCAAGGACAAGTCAAACCCTGGCCACTCCCTCTTCCCCCCTCTCCCATCGGGCAAAAAGGTATGAAAACGCACACCCCCAGATTCAGGGACAGTTTCATTCCCAGATGTTATCGGGCAACTGAACCATCCCACCAACAACCAGGGAACAGTCCTAAACTACTCCTATCCACCTCATTGGTGACCGTCGGACGATCTTTGATCGGACCTTGCTGGCTTTACCTTGCACTAACGATTATCCCCTTATCATGTATCTGCACACTGTAAATGGCTCGATTGTAATCGTGTGTTGTCTTTCTGACTGGTTAGCGTGCAACAAAAGCTTTTCACTGTACACGTGATAATAAGCTAAACTAGAAAATAGAAAAAAAAGACCAATTCTTATCGAGTTGGTCTCCATTTATTGACCTTGTGGAATCATGCGGTGTAATATCAGCATAAAATTAAAAATTCTGGGTTTGACTGAAAATTGATTAAGAATATTGAATCTCCTTTCTGCTTTACTTTCGCACATTTCTTTTTTTTTTTTTTTCACTCTATACTCACTAATTTATTCTTTACTCTTCACTACTTCTTTCTTTCTCATTTCTTTTTAAAAAGGAAGTTGTACAAATAATGTTTTAATAATTCTTGGCACCTGTAAAAAGGAACCATTAAAATGTAATGTGCTTACTTCCAAAGAAAATAAAAATAAAATAAAAAAAATAAGCTAAACTAAACTAAACTGCCGTGGGACGAGTGGATTAATTAATACATTTTAGAAAATCTTAACACACAAGCCAGTTACAATTTCTCACTCTGGCCATTTCCCTGGCAATGGGGCTGTGCGATGCAGCCTCACTTAATCACCGCCACGGATTCACATTTGCTATGCATTCACCTCTGAATTATTCAGGGAAGATAATGTGGAGTTGACCCAAACTGTTCACCTGGGGAGTCTAATCATTTCTCCATCGGACACCTACAGCACACTCACATGTGGGAGACATTCAGTAGGCACAAGCACTGTGCCGCTAACTTAATGCCACACACCCCAAGCACGAACGCCAAGCTGGCCGGCTGTGAGGGTATTCTTAATGAAGGCTAAATACAGCCATCATCTTGTACACGTTAACCCAATTGTTTCATTCGATGCAGTTTTCTGCATCAAAATAATCACAGTGCTCTGGCGTAAACAGACGTTAATTGCTTCCAGTGACCCTTGTAGCCCCCCTCTCTCCCCCCCCCCTCCCTCCCCCACTCTAGTCGTTGCACTAGTTTCACTGTCGTTCTGCTGAGTTTCATTGTCTGTGACTCGTTTTCACCTGGCCCACAGCTAACGATGGCCTGATTCCTTTATCATCGTTACTTTTTTGCACATCTTTCATTCATTTGTTCTACATCTCTCTATATCACCGTCTGTATCTCTCGTTTCCCTTTTCCCTGACTCTCAGACTGAAGGGTCGTGACCTGAAACGTCACCTATCCCTTTTCTCCAGAGATGGGGCCTGACCCGCTAAGTTACTCCAGCATTTCGTATCTATCTTCGGTTTAAACCAGCATCTGCAGTTCCTTCCTGCATATTAATTGCTTCCCTGTTGCTTTGATTGCAATTTCCACCTAATTCTGGCAAAAAAAACCCAGAGGACATAGGGTTGGGTCATGAGTTCTAGGAGCAGAATTAGGCCATTCGGCCCATCAGGTCTACTCTGCCATTCAATCACGACTGATCTATCTTTCCCTCTCAACCCGATTCATAGGTTTGGGAACCAGTGGACAGAGGTTTAAGGTGAAGGGGGAAAGATTTAATAGGAATCTGAGGGGTAACCTTTTCACACAAAGGGTGGTGGGTGTATGGAACGAGCTGCCGGAGGAGGTAATTGAGGCAGGGACTATCACAGCATTTAAGAAACAATTAGACAGGTGCATGGAGAGGACAGGTTTAGATGGATATGGGCCAAATGCAGGCAGGTGGGACTAGTGTAGCTGGGACATGTTGGTGGGTGTGTGGGCAAGCTGAGCCTGTTTCCACACTGTATGACTCTATGACTCTAACTGCATAAAATCTTTCGACCTCCAGTCTTTCCCAAGCAGTTTTCCATGGGATTTGCGTGTGTGTGCGTGTGTGTGCGTGTGTGTGCGTGTGTGTGGAGAAAGGCACAAAGGTGAACTCTGAGGTCAGGTCTAGGAAGCAGCAGGAGTGTGGAAAGGAGTCCTGATGATCCTGAGAATAGAAAAAGCACTGGAGAGAGAATGAGGTAATAGGGTGGAGAAAGGATTACAGTTATTAGGGACGGGAGGAACCAACAGAAGGTATGGTAACATCGTGGTTATGTTACTACGGTGATCCATAGTCACCTGGACTATTGAATTGTGCACAGACGTTCACAAGCGATGGAAATTAAAATTAAAAGATAAATTTTAAATCTAGAATGAAAAGCCAAGCCCAGTAAGGGTGACCTTAACACAAGATAGACAGACATAAAATGCTGGAGTAACTCAGCGGGACAGGCAGCATCTCTGGAGAGAAGGAATGGGTGACGTTTCGGGTCGAGACCCGGCCCAAACTCGACCCGAAACGTCACCCGTTCCTTCTCTCCAGAGATGCTGCCTGTCCCGCTGAGTTACTCCAGCAATTTGTGTCCATCTTCGGGTTAAACCAGCATCTGCAGTTCCTTCCTACCCATCCTGACCATAACACGACAGAGTTAATGTAAAAACATATCTCGTTACATTAGCAATCTGCCGTTACTGCGACAAAATGGTGGAAATTATGGAGGTGGATCCATTGAACACGGAGCCCGGCGGGATGGAAGGTTCCTTGCTCTTGTTTGGATAACAGGGGGCTTAAGAGCAGCGCAGCAGGGAGAACCACTACCTCACAGTGCTAGAGATCCTGTGAGGTAGACATCATCGGGTTTGATCCTGACCTCGACTGCTGCCTGTGTGGAGTTCGCGCGTTCTCCCTGTAACTGCGTGGGTTTCCTTTGGGTGCTCCGGTTTCCTCCCACATCCCGGAGACGTGCAGGTTTTTAAGGTTAATTGACCTCCACAGATTGCCTCCAGCGTGTAGACAGTGGATGTGAAAGTGGGACAACAGAGAGCTGGTGTGAACGGATGGGCCGAAGGGCCTGTTTCCATGCTGTATCTCTGAACTAAACTAAACTAAATTAAACTAAATAAACTAAACTAAGATAGACACAAAATGCTGGAGTAATTCAGGCAGCATCTCTGGAGTAAATGTCCATGCATTGCTTTGTTTCATCATGCTCTTTGGTGCATAATGTAAACGCAGCACAGTGGCACAGCAACTGAGTACCTTTTCATACGACTTCTTTGCTTCTCCCCTCACTCGCAGTCTGAAGAAGGGTCTCGACCCGACACGCCACCTTAATGTTTGTTTCTATATAGTTTATAGAGTGCGTCATTGATTCCTTTTCTCTAGAGATGCTGGCTGACCCGCTGTGTTACTGCAGCGTTTTGTGCCAATCTTCGATGCAAAACTGCATCTGCAGTTCTTTCCTAAACTGAATTAAGTGCAGGACATTTAGCATTTGCGGTTGAGACCATTGTTCATCATAAGATCATAAGTGATAGGAGCCGAATTAGACCATTCGGCCCATCGTCCACTCCGCCATTCAATTGTGGCTGATCTATCTCTCCCTCCTGACCCCATTCTCCTGCCTTCTCCCCATAACCTCTGACACCTGTATGAATCAAGAATCTATCTGTCTCTGCCTTGTGGCTTGGCCGCTGGACTTAACATCGCCCGGTGCGGCCGCGGGACGTATCAGTGCCCGGTGTGGCTTGGCCGCTGGACTTAACATCGCCCGGTGTGGCTGCGGGACGTTTCGGTGCCCGGGGCGGCTCGGCCGCGGGACGTATCAGTGCCCGGTGTGGCTTGGCCGCTGGACTTAACATCGCCCGGTGTGGCTGCGGGACGTTTCGGTGCCCGGGGCGGCTCGGCCGGGAGGCCTTCCATCCCCTTGCGGGGGCTGTGCGTGTCGTTTGCCTCGGTAGGGGTCGAGCTGCCTGTCCGTGGGTGCGGGGGGGAAGAGAGGGGAAGTTTTGTTGCCTCCATCACAGTGAGGGGGCGTTTGGAGTCACTGTGATGGATGTTTGTGTTGGGGTCGGGTGTCCTGTGTTCTTTTCTTTTTTGCTGTGTTTTGTGTGACTGCTGAAATTTCGCTCGGTGTTGTGCCGAGTGACAATAAAGTGTTGTTATGTTATGTTATGTTATGTTATGTTAAATATATCCACTGACTTTGCTTCCACAGCCTTTTGTGGCAAAGAATTCCACAGATTCACCACCCTCTGACTAAAGAAATCTCTCCTCATCTCCTTCCTAAAACAACGTCCTTTAATTCTGAGGCTATGACCTCTAGTTCTAGACTCTCCCACTAGTGGAAACATCCTCTCCACATCCACTCTACCCAGGCCTTTCCTATTCAATATGTTTCAATGAGGTCCCCCCTCATTCTTCTAAACTCCAGCAAGCACAGGCCCAGTGCTGACAAACGCTCATCATAGGTTGACTGTGCTTGAGGGAAAGCACAATTATGTTTAAAACTTTCTTTTTGTTCACATTTCCAACAACTGTTGAGTTCTCCACACTTTATTTATTGTTTGGCTATCTTATTCTCTCTGTAACAGCCCTCTTTCACCTATTAAAGAGAAGGTCTCTAAAGCATTATGTCACCCTGATAACCTTGGTCTGTCTTTTACAGGCAATCCCGCCTTCTCTCACTAATTTTCCCCAGTTTAGTTTAAAGATAGAGCATGGAAACAGGCCCTTCGGCCCACTGAGTCCACGCCAACCAATGTACAACCAAGCAAGATGGCTTCCATCCCACTAGGATTCACATTTAATGGATCAATCTCCATAATTACCACCATTTTTTATTACATCTTTTTTTATTTCTTCCTTATGATTTCCATGGAAAGGACTGTTTTGCTGTGTTTATGACTTCTTAGTTTAGTTTAGAGCTACTGCGCTGAACAGGCCCTTTGGCCCATCTAGCCCACGCCGACCAACTATCCCCGCACACAGGCACTATCCTACACACTGGGGACAAATTAAATCTTGTTTTCCGAAGCTAATTAACCTACAAACCTGTTCGTTTTTGGAGTGTGGGAGGAAACCGGAGCTCCCGGAGAAAACCCACGGGGAGAGCGTACAAACTCCGTACAGACGGCACCCATAGTCAGGGCCGATCCTGGGTCTCCGGCGCTGTAAGGCAGTAAGTCTACCGCTGCGCCACCGCGCCGCACATTAATTCTTATGAAAAGTCATGGACCTGAAAGGTTAACGATGCTTCTCCCTCTGCAGAATGCCGGAAACTTCCAGCACATCCCCCTTTTGTTCCTCGTGTGAGTCTCTGCCATTCTTTGAGTGTGGGAGCCTCGATGAAGGTCTTTGCTTCGTCACAAGCCGCAGGCAACATCGAGGAGGACCAGAGAGCAGCTGATGCTGTTCCTTTATTTAGTTTAGTTTAGTTTAGTTTAGTTTAGTTTAGTTTAGTTTAGTTTAGTTTAGTTTAGTTTAGTTTAGTTTAGTTTAGTTTAGTCATACAGCGTGGAAACAGGACCTTCAGCCCACCGAGTCCACACCGACCAGCGATCCCCACACATCAACACTACCCTACCCACACAAATTACATTTATACCAAACCAATTAACCTACAAACGTGTACGTCGTTGGAGTTTGGGAGGAAACCGAAGATCTCGGAGAAAACCCACGAAGGTCATGGGGAGAACGTACAAACTATGTACACACAGCAGCCGTAGTCAGGATCGAACCCGGGTCTCTGGCGCTGTGAGGCAGCAACTCTACCGCCGCGCCACCGTGCCACCCTTTCCTTTCCTTAATTAGACAGAATTCAGGGATTATAGGCTGGTGAGCCTGACATCCGTGGGAGGGAGGCTACGGGTGAGGATTGTTCGGGATAGGATTTACTCCCACTTGGATGAAAATAAGTTAATTAGGAGCAGTCAGCAAGGCTTTGTCCTTGGCGGGTCATGTCTCTTGATTGAGTTTTTGGAGGCGGTGACGGAAGGCGGTCCACATAGATTTTAGTAGGACATTCATTTGAGTTGAGTTTAGTTTATTGTCCTGTGTCCTACTGAACCGAGGTACAGTGAGAAGCTTTTGTCGCGTGATAACCAGTCAGCGGAAAGACAATACATGATTACAATCGAGCCATCTACAGTGTACAGATACAGGATGAAGGGAACAACGTGAATAACGTTTAGTGCAAGAATAGTTTAATAACATTGCTCAGGATAGACTGATCTGGAAGATTAAAATGCATGGGAATAATAGTGACTAGAACATAGGGATTCAGAACTAGCTTACTGATGGAAGACAGAGGGTTGTGGTGGATGGGCAATATTTAGATTTTTAGATTTAGAGATGCAGCACGGAAACAAGCCCTTCGGCCCACCGAGTCCGCGCCGCCCAGCGATCCCTGCACATTAACACTATCCGACACCCACTAGGGACAATTTTTACATTTACCCAGTCAATTAACCTACATACCTGTACGTCTTTGGAGTGTGGGAGGAAACCGAAGATCTCGGAGAAAACCCACGCAGGTCACGGGGAGAACGTACAAACTCCGTACAGACGGCGCCCGTAGTCAGGATGGAACCTGAGTCTCCGGCGCTGCATTCGCTGTAAGGCAGCAACTCTACCGCTGCGCCACCGTGCCGCTCTCTTCATGCTGGAGGTCTGTGACCAGTGCAGTTCCGCAGGGATCTGTGCTGGGACCTCTGTCATTTGCGATATTTATAAATGACTTGGACGTAGATATAATTGGTTCATTAGGTTTACAGGTAACACCAAGATTGCTGGGGGCGCACAGCGTGGAAAGCAGTCAAAGTATACAGCACAATATGGAAATGGGCAGAGAAATGGTAGGTGGAGTTTAATCCGAGCAAGTGTGAGGTGTCGGACTGAGGGAGGTCAAATGCAAGGAGAAAATATACAATTAATGGCGCGACCCTTAACAGCATTGATGTACAGAGGGATCTCAGAGTTCAAGTCGATAACTCCTTGAGAGTGGCAACACAAGTAGATAGAGTGGTAAAGAAGGCATACGGTTTGATTGGTTTCACAGGTCAAGGCATTGAGTATAAGAGTCCAGGAGTCACGATGCAGCTTTATCGACCTTTCGGTGAGCCGTGTTGAGTATCGTGTGCAGTTCTGGTCGCCCCATTACAGGAAGGATGTGGAGGCTTTGGAAAGGGTACAGAGGAGGCATAGATAAGGTAGACAGTCAGAACCTCTTTCCCCCGGATGGAAAAATCAAATACTGGAGGACATGGCTTTCAGCTGAAGAGGGGCAACATTTAAAGCAGATGTGCGGGCAACGCTTTAGTTTACACAGAGGGTGGTGAATGCCTGGAACATGCTGATGGTTGAGGCAGATACGTTTGTGGAAATTGAAATTTTTGGATAGGCTTAAGGATATGCAAAGAATAGAGGGATATGGATAACATGCAAGTAGATTAGAGATGGTCTTGACATCATGTTTGGCACAGACATTATGGTGTACTGTTCCATGAAGCAAAGAGTAGGAATAAACGGGTCCTTTTCGGGATGGCAGGCAGTGACTAGTGGGGTACCGCAAGGCTCAGTGCTGGGACCCCAGTTATTTACAGTGTATATTAATGATTTGGACGAGGGAATTGAATGCAACATCTCTAAGTTTGCGGATGACACGAAGCTGGGTGGCAGTGTTAGCTGCGAGGAGGATGCTAGGAGGCTGCAGAGTGACTTGGGTAGATTAGGCGAGTGGGCAAATGCATGGCAGATGCAATATAATGTGGATAAATGTGAGGTTATCCACTTTGGCGGCAAGAACAGGAAAGCAGAGTATTACCTGAATGGTGGCCGATTGGGAGAAGGGGAGATGCAACGTGACCTGGGTGTCATGGTGCACCAGTCATTGAAAGCAAGCATGCAGGTGCAGCAGGCAGTGAAGAAAGCGAATGGTATGTTGGCATTCATAGCAAGAGGATTTGAGTTTAGGAGCAGGGAGATTCTGCTGCAGTTGTACAGGGCCTTGGTGAGACCGCACCTGGAGTATTGTGTGCAGTTTTGGTCTCCTAACCTGAGGAAAGACGTTCTTGCCTTAGAGGGAGTACAGAGAAGGTTCACCAGATTATTCCCTGGGATGGCGGGACTTGCATATGAGGAAAGACTGGATAGACTGGGCTTGTACTCGCTGGAATTTAGAAGACTGAGGGGGGATCTTATAGAAACATATAAAATTCTTAAGGGGTTGGAGAGGCTAAATGCGGGAAGATTGTTCCCGATGTTGAGGGAGTCCAGAACCAGGGGTCACAGCTTAAGGATAAGGGGGAAGTCTTTTAGGACCGAGATGAGAAAACATTTCTTCACACAGAGAGTGGTGAGTCTGTGGAATTCTCTGCCACAGAAGGTAGTTGAGGCCAGTTCATTGGCTATATTTAAGAGGGAGTTAGATGTAGCCCTTTTTACTAAAGGGATCAGGGGGTATGGAGAGAAGGCAGGTACAGGCTACTGAGCTGGATGATCAGCCATGATCATATTGAATGGCGGTGCAGGCTCGAAGGGCCGAATGGCCTACTCCTGCACCTATTTTCTATGTTTCTATGTTTCTATAATTGAAAGATACAGCATGGAAACAGGCCCTTCGGCCCACCTAGTCCATGCTGACCGTTCACACTGGTTTATGTTATCCTGCTTTCCCATCCATTCCCCACATACTAGAGGCAATTTTTACAGAGGCCAATTAACCTCCAAATCTGCACATGTTTGGCATGTTGGAGGAATCCAGAGCACCTGGAATAAGCCCATGCGATCACAGAGAGAACATGCAAGCTCCGCAGAGGCAGCACCTAAGGTCAGGATGAAACCTGGGTCACTGGCGCTGTGAGGCAGTGGCTCTACCAGCTGTGACACTGTGCCTCCCTGTCAATACATATTAGTTTAAACTAGTTTGGAGATACAGGTTGGAAACAGGCCCTTCGGCCCACAGACTCCACTACTGACAGCGATCACCTGCACACTAGTTCATTTCTACATGCTAAGGACAATTTACAGAAGCCAATTGGCCGACACACCCTCGTGTCTTTGGGATGTGAGAGGAAACCAGAGCACCCGGAGAAAACCCACAAGGTCACAGGGAGAACGAACAAACTCCGCACAGACAGCACCCGTAGTCAGGATGGTACCCGGGTCTCTGCCACTGTGAAGCAGCAACTCTACCGCTGCGCCACCGTGCCGCACTTTGGTTGTCCTTGACTTCATACAGCATACATTTGCTTTTTTAACTTGAGTGTGTTAATCGTTATTTACTGCTTGATGTGGGAATCTATTCCACGCAGTGCTAATTAAAGCTGAAACCTGGGCACTTTAGTGGTATTGACCTCTCACTCCTTCACTGCAGTATTGTGGGTATCTCAGGTTATTTTAACCGGACTCAATAATACTTGAGAAATGCTCCACAAAAAAATGCTGAATTTTCATTAAAGCTGCAATTGGTCCTATAGGAAAAAAAATCACACCTCAACATAAATGGACTGATGTTCACCTGCACGTTGTAATCTTTAGTTTAGTTTAATTTAGTTTAGTTTAGTTTAGTTTAGCTTAGGAAACAGGCCCTCTGGCCCACCGAGTCCGTGTCGACCAGCGATCACTGCACACTCCTCTCAACAAGTGGAGGTGTTAACCATATTGCTGTGGACCTAGAGTTACACACATGCCAAATCAGAAAACAAATTTCTTTACTAAAGTTTAAGAAGTTATTAATTAGGAAGATGGTTACACAGGGAATGGAGGGACAAGGATTACATGCAGACAGGTAAGTTTAGATTATTTTGGCATCGTGTTCGGCACGGACATTGTGGGCCGAAGGGCCTGTTCCTGTGCTGTACTGTTCTTTGTTCTATACTCTACAAAGGTCAGGAAAAAGATGGGTTTTTAAATAAATCTGAGATTACAAGGCTCTCTTTGTGCCACTAGGAGAGAGGGGAAAGATTTCAGAGGAACCTGAGGGGCAAGCTTTTCACACGGAGCATGGTAGGTATATGGGATGAACTGCCAGGGGAGGTAGTTGTGACAGGTACTAAGGCAACATTTAAAAAGCATTTTAAATGGGCGGAACGGTGGCGCAGCGGTAGAGTTGCTGTCTTACTGACCTTGCAGTGCCGGAGACCCGGGTTTGAACCCGTCTACGGGTGCTTGCCTGTACGGAGTTTGTACGTTCTCACCGTGACCTGCGTGGGTTTTCTCCGAGATATTTGGTTTCCTCGCACACTCCAAAGACATGCAGGTGTGTAGGTAAATTGGCTTGGTGTAACGTTTAAAATTGTCCCTAGTGTGTGTAGAATATTGTTAATATGCGGGGATCGCTGGTCGGTGCGGACTCGGTGGGCCAAAGGGCCTGTTTCTTCGCTATCTCTCTAAACTAAACTGAACATTCGGACAGGTACATGGATAGGAAAGGTTTAAAGGGATATGGGCCAATTGCAGGCAAGTTCATAAGTCACAGGAGCCGAATTAGGCCATTCAGCCCATCAAGTCTACTCTGGCATTCATTCCTGGCTGACCTATCTTTCCCTCTCAACCCCATTCTCCTGCCTTCTGCCCATAACCTTTGACACCCATACTAATCAGAATCTGTCAATATCCGCTTTAAAAATATCCATTGACTTGGCCTCCACAGCTGTCTGTGGTAATGAATCCCACGGATTCATCACCCTCAAGCTAAAGAATTTCCTCCTCGTCTCCTTTCTAAAGGTACGTCCTTTTATTCTGAGGCTGTGCCTCTCTGTTTGTAGACTCTCCCACTGGTGGAAACATCCTCTCCACATCCACTCTATCCAGGCCTTTCACTGTTCAGTAAGTTTCATTAAGATCCCCCCTCTTCTTTCAAAGCTCCAGCCAGTTCAGGCCCAGTGCCGACAAACGCGCAGTGGGACTGGCGTAGATGGGGCATCTTGGTCGGAGTGGGCAAGTTGGGCCGAAGGGCCTGTTTCCGTGCTGTATGACTCGACGACTCCGAGTATTTTAGGTGCGGAGAGAGGAGTCAATATTGAGCCTGCAGAGATCGAATACAACCCAATGTTTCGGATCACATAATATTTCCGGCTCTATTTTCCTTCTGTTTTTTGTTAGAGTTCTGTGCGTCACTTGAGAGCAAACACCTGATTAAAAGCCCCCGTTCGTGACCGCCAAGAATCTCTCCACGAAAAATGTTTCCCCTTTTGATTTAGAATGCACAAAGCAGTCAGGCAGGTAGTTAAAAATAGCAGGCACCACATAAGTGGAATCGATGGACAGTGCAGCTAATCCTTGTCTCAGCTCGCGGGTTAAGCAGATGATATAAGCAAACCTCCGCATACATCCTCAGATTTTGATCAAAAGTAAGTTTCCTGAGCCCTTTAATACTCCCCGTGTTTGCAGTGGGCTTATCTCAGGATAACTCCACACCGTTTTCCCATGGAAATCCTTCTTTCCAAGAAAGAGCCACCGACCAGGTAAAGAATTCCATTTGCTGCGTAATCGATATTGCCAACGCACATCTCCAGCATTCCCAGTCTAATTTATCCCAGAGAAGGTGGAATAAAGTGAACCAGTAATGGATGTCGCCTGTCTCCTAGTGCCTCGTTACTTCCACCAAGGAGTATCGTGAAGGGCACGTCTTTAGTGAGTTCGATAACGGCATCAGAACGCAGGCACACACACGAAGCCTTAAAACATCCACTTGCATATTTCTTCACGATACTGGAGTCATTGATTCTTCTTCTGTACCCTGTGCCTGTCTGATCTGCAGTTGCTGAAGGCAAATTGTACTCAATTGCAAACGTTGTTCCTTCTTCAAGTGTCTTCTGACAGGGTCGTTGGTGAAACGTAGGCTGGGCGATCGTTTCGCTGAACACCTTCACTCAGTCCGCCTGAACCTACCTGATCTCCCGGTTGCTAAACACTTTAACTCTCCTTCTCATTCCCACACAGACCTTTCTGTCCTAGGCCTCCTCCATTGAAAGAGTGAGGCTAAATGCAAATTGGAGGAACAGCATCTCATATCAGTACGTGGGGGCGAGCTGGGGCTGTAACCGGCCGTTATTCACCATGACACTCATCTCACGAGTCGCATCCCTGGTGTTAAGATGGTACATTGATGATGGTGTCTTACCGTGCTGAGCTTAAGACACCAGTTGCTCAAATATGAAGACAAGATGTTCATATCTTCTGCTGCTTCCCTGGATGGCTTACTGAGTAGAATGGCCAGGTCATCAGCATAGCCATACTTCTTTGACTGGGTTGCAGGCAGGTCATGGATATAGATGTTGAACAGCATTGGTGCCAGCACAGAGCCCTGTGGGACGCCGTTCTGGAGTTTCCTCACCCTGCTGCATTGGCCATTGCTGGTGTGTAGCCGGAAGCTGCAGTTTCTCAACATCTCCATGTTGAAGCTCACCATGTGCTTGTCTGGGATGGTTTCCAGTACCCAGTACAGGGCACTGATTCTGGATGATCAGCCATGATCATATTGAATGGCGGTGCTGGCTTGAAGAGCCGAATGGCCTACTCCTGCACCTGTTTCCATGTTTCTATGTTTCTAT
This sequence comes from Rhinoraja longicauda, assembly GCF_053455715.1. Lineage (NCBI taxonomy): Eukaryota > Metazoa > Chordata > Chondrichthyes > Rajiformes > Arhynchobatidae > Rhinoraja > Rhinoraja longicauda. The sequence goes on from NW_027603080.1 coordinate 13,433, forward strand.
GTTTCTATGTGACACTCAGTGCTCTGGCCCATGGCTTGAGGAGGTGTATAAACATCTCAGTCAGAGCGTTACTGCCACAGGTGTGGTTTCCACTGATCGGAGTCCTGCTGTTTTTTACCCTCCCTTGTGAGTGTCTGCCTGATTATCTTACCACCCACCCGCCCCGGGGCGGAGTTGGATTCATGGGAGGTGGTCTTGGAGGGGAGGATGCTCCTCAAACTGCGGAGCATCTTGGACAATACAGCCCACCCCCTCCATGACACACTGGTCAACCTGAGGAGCACCTTCAGCAACAGACTGGTTCCACCAAGATGCAGCACAGAACGCCACAGGAGATCCTTCTTCCCTGTGGCTATCAAACTGTACAACTCCTCCCCCATCTGTCATGGGGTAGACTGACTCCCCCCACCCCCCCCACCCCACCACCTCCCAATCTTTGTACATCCCCAACCCTTTCCATTCGTCACTTTAATTTTATGTTTCTTGTGTTTTATGACAGTTAGCAGATCAATTTCCCGCCTGGGATAAATAAAGTTATATCGTATCGTATTGTAATATACACTCACTTGTACCTCCTCCAACCTAATCTACTGTATCTGTTGTTCAAGATTTGGACGCATACATCGGCAAGACCAAACGTAGACTGGTCGATCGTTTCGCTGAACACCTTCCCTCAGTCAGCCTGGACCGACCTGATCTCCCAGATGCCAAACACTTTAATTCCCCTTCCCATTCCCACACTGACCCTTCTGTCCTGGGCCTCCTCCATTGTCAGTGTGAGGTTAAACGCAAATTGGAGGAACAGCATCTCATATTTCGCTTGGGCAGCTCACAACCCAGTGGTATCCCTCCCCCACCCAAGTCACACCAGCTTCTCGTTCTCACCTAGCAAACAGCTAACAATGTGTAAGAGGGAACTGCAGATGTTGGTTTAAACTGAAGATAGACACAAAAAGCTGGTGTAACTGAGCAGGACAGGGAGCATTTCTGGAGAGAAGGAATGTGTGACGTTTTGGGTCGAGACCCTTCTTCAGAACAGCTAACAATGGCCTGTTTCCTTTATCATTGTTACTATTTTTTTGCATTTCTTTCATTGATTCATTCTATATCTCTCTACATCACCGAAGGTGTGGAATTCTCTGCCTCAGAAGGCAGTGGAGGCCAGTTCGTTGGATGCTTTCAAGAGAGAGCTGGATAGAGCTCTTAAGGATAGCGGAGTGAGGGGGTATGGGGAGAAGGCAGGAACGGGGTACTGATTGAGAGTGATCAGCCATGATCGCATTGAATGGCGGTGCTGGCTCGAAGGGCTGAATGGCCTACTCCTGCACCTATTGTCTATTGTCTATTGTCTATTGTCTATACCTCTCGTTTCCCTTACCCCCAACTCTTAGTCTGAAGAAGGGTCTCGACCAGAAACGTCATTCCTTCGCTCCAGAGATGCTGCCTGTTACTCCAGCATTTTGTGTCTATCTTCGGTTTAAACCAGCATCTGCAGTTCCTTCCTAAACATTATCCATCGCTAAGCTCCCCCTCTCACGCTGCCAAGAACATGAAACCGTTACAGTTTTAATTAGTTTTTCGTCCACTCTTCACTTCCCAGGGTGTCTCTTTGGAAAAAGACAAAAGAGGGTGTATTAATTAGCTGCAAGAGGTACAGTTCTCACTTTATGTTTCAACAGACTGGCTTTAGAGGCATTAAAAGATTCATTTAACTGTGAATCATTTAAAATGCAAATGCATGTTTAATGCAGTGGACTTGGGGCTGCATTGAGAGAATTACAGCAGGCGCCATCTAGTGGTACGCTGGTGTACTCCATACACTGTGTGTGTGGGTGTGTGTGTGGGTGTGTGTGTCTGCGTGTGTGGGGGTGTGTGTGTGGGTGGGTGGGTGTGTGTGTGCGTGTGTGGGTATGTGTGTGTGGGTGTGTGTGTGTGTGTGGGGGGGGTGTGTGTGTGTGTGTGTGTGTGTGTGTGTGTGTGTGTGTGTGTGTGTGTGTGTGTGTGAGTGAGTGTGTGAGTGTATGAGTGTGTGTAGGTTGAACTTTTTCTTCCTTCTTTTCTTTGTTTAGGTTATTGTTCACAGAGTACTATCTTTACATATCCTGGTGCTGCTGCAAGTAAGAATTGCCTTGTCTATGAAATATTGTACATTGGACAGAGGAGTTATCTCAGTAAGCTGGCGGTATTTATCCTTCTATCAAAAAAAGATCATTAGCGATTTCTCCTCAGCTGGACAGGCTCTACACAAAACGTCTGCTGCTTTTCCAAACCTGCACCATGGACATAGTGCACATCTTTGGCTGTAAAGTCATAGAGTTATAGAGCCCGCAAACAGGCCCTTTGGCCCAACACGCCCATGCTGACCGGGATGCCTCATCTAAACTAGTGCCCATGTTTGGCCCATATCCTTCTTAAACCTTTCCTATGCATATACCTGTCCAAATGTCTTTTAAATCCTGTTATGGTATCTGCCTCAACTACCTCCTCCAGCAGCTCGCTCCATACACCATCCGCCTTTGAGTAAAAAAGTTGCCCCTCAGATTCTTATTAAAGCTTTCCCTTCTCACCTTAAACCCAAATCCTCTGGTTCGTGATTCCCTTACCACAGTTAAATAGATTCACCCCATCTATTCCCCTCGCCTATCTCCCTCACTGACCTTCGAGAAATCCTGGAAGGCACTAAAGGATTCCAGTGCTTTCTTGACCAGAAATATCTGCATTTATTCCGCAGAAACAAGGAACTGCAAGATGCTGGTTCATACACAAAAAGACACACAGTGCTGGAGGCAGCTCTGTGGTTCAATCAGTGGTTCAGGCAGCATCCCTGGAGAACATGGATAGGTGATGTTTTGGGTCGAGACCCTTCTTCAGACTGGTTGTGGTGGGGGAGTAGAAAGCTGGAGTTGTTTCCAGCCAGCTTCTCTCTTTCAACCCACTTCCAGCTTTCATCACCCCCATTACAATCAGTCTGAAGAAGGGTAGCGACCCAAAACATCACCCGTTCCTTTTCTCCAGAGAGGCTGTCTGACCCGCTGAGCTACTCCATCATTATGTGTCTTACTTCACTTTGAACCAGCATCTGCAGTTCCTTATCCTCGCAGGTGTAAATATTTATGAAGCCATCGTATATGTGGCAGAAATAGAGTTATGAAGAACGTCAGTCACGCTTGGTTGAATAAAGAACAGTTTGAAATTCTACAATGCGTTGCACCATGTCACGAAGACTTACCGAGCTTTACAATCAGTGAAGATCTTCTGAAGTGTCATCATTGTTGTAATGTAGGGAAAATAACACGGCCAGCTCTCCCAGATTGTATCCTGATAGTCAGCAGATAATATGTTCTGGTTTAGTTTTGTTTCGATTAGAGATACAGCATTAAAACCGGCCCTTTGGCCCACCGAGTCCATGCTGACCATCCTTCACCCGTTCACACTCATTCCATGTTACCACACATTCTCATCTACACCTTCTTACAAACTCGGGGCAATTTACAGAGGGCTAATTAAGCAGCTCTCTGGAGCTATAAGGCACTGTGCCGGCCTAACTTGCTTTTTCATTCTCCCTTTCAAGGTGGATGATCTCACAGTTTCACACATGATAAACCATCTGCCAACTGCTTGCTCACTCACTATCTATCCCTTTTGCAGGCTCTTTGCGTTATTATAACCTTATCTTTGTGTCATCTACAAATTTGGCTGTTACTTCATCAATGTTACGAACTATGAACTGCGAACTGCCTTACTTGCACCTGGGATTTCAGGCTTTGTTTTGATTTTTGCACAAATTGGGATTTTTCTTTATTTATTGAACTTTTCTTTTTGTTTATTTATTATATTATCTATTGAGTTACTGTGTTTACAAACCTGTTTTGCTGCAGCAAGGAAGGATTTCATTGTTCCGTTTCGGTACATCTTTTCGGTACGGTGTTTGTACGTTCTCCCTGTGACCATGTGGGTTTTCTCTGGCTGCTCCAGGTTCCTCCCACAATCCCTCTATAGTGTATCTGTACACCGTGGACGGCTCGATTGTAATCATGTATTGTCTCTCCAGTGACTGGATAGCACGTCTTGAAAAGCTCGGTACACGTGACAACTAACAATATATCTTTATACACTAGACAATAGACAATAGACAATAGACAATAGGTGCAAAAATCAAAACAAAGCCCGAAATCCCTGGTGCAAGTAAGGCAGTTCGCAGTTCATAGTTCGTAAACTTGATGAAGTAACAGCCAAATTTGTAGATGACACAAAGATAAGGGTGTAAGCAAGTTATAATAACGCAGGAGCAGTCCATTCGAACCTTCGAGCCAGCACCGCCATTCAATGTGATCATGGCTGATCATTCACAATTAGTACCCCGTTCCTGCCTTTTCCCCATAACCCCTGACTCCGCTATCCTTAAGAGCTCTATCTAGCTCTCTCTTGAAAGCATCCAGAGAATTGGCCTCCACTGCCTTCTGAGGCAGAGAATTCCACAGATTTACAACTCTCTGACTGAAAAGGTTTTTCCTCATCTCCGTTCTAAGTGGCCTACCCCTTATTCTTAAACTATGGCCCCTGGCTCTGGACTCCCCCAACATTTGGAACATGTTTCCTGCTTCTAATATGTCCAATCCCTTAATAATCTTATATGTTTCAATAAGATCCTCTCTCATCCTTCTAAATTCCAGTGTATACAAGCCTAGTCGCTCCAGTCTTAACTAAACTAGATTTCGTTTTAACCAAACTAGACTAAACTGAATGAAACATTCCAAAGACATGTAGGTTTGTAGGTTAATTGGCTTCTGTAACTTGTCCATAATGTGTAGGACAGAACTAGTGTACAGGTGGTTGCTGGTCAGTGCGGATTCATTGGGCCAAAGTGTTTGTTTCCACGCTGTATCTCTAAAACTAAAACCACATATAACAATAAAACACTCTTGATTCTCGTGATAATATAGATTATGAATAGTGAAATATTAAATATGAAACCCATCACTATGGTACACCACTGGCTACTGATTGACCTACCTCATTGGGGACTATCTTCAATCGGATAAGGGAGAGCCAGTGGATGTAGTGTACCTGGACTTTCAGAAAGCCTTTGATAAGGTCCCACATAGGAGATTAGTGGGCAAGATTAGAGCACATGGTATTGGGGGTAGGGTGCTGACATGGGTAGAAAATTGGTTAGCAGACAGGAAACAAAGAGTAGGGATTAACGGGTCCCTTTCAGAATGGCAGGCAGTGACTAGTGGGGTTCCAAAAGGCTCGGTGCTGGGACCACAGCTATTTACAATATACATTAATGACTTAGATGAAGGGATTAAAAGTACCATTAGCAAATTTGCAGATGGCACAATGCTGGGTGGCAGTGTGAACTGTGAGGAAGATGCTATGAGGTTGCAGGGTGACTTGGACAGGTTGTATGAGTGGGCAGTTGCATGGCCGATGCAGTTTAATGTGGATACGTGTGAGGTTATCCACTTGAAAGAGCAGGAAGGCAGATTATTATCTGAATGGTGTCAAGTTAGGAAATGGGGAAGTACAAAGAGATCTGGGTGTCCTTGTTCATCAGTCACTTAAAGTTAGCATGCAGGTACAGCAGGCAGTGAAGAAAGCTAATGGCATGTTAACCTTTATGACAAGAGAAGTTGAGTATAGGAGCAAAGAGGTCCTTCTGCAGTTGTACAGGGCCCTAGTGAGACCGCACCTGGAGTACTGTGTGCAGTTTTGGTCTCCAAATTTGAGGAAGGATATTCTTGCTATTGAGGGCGTTCAGCGTAGGTTTACTAGGTTAATTCCCGGAATGGCGGGACTGTCTTAAGTTGAAAGACTAGAGCAACTAGGCTTGTATACGCTGGAATTTAGAAGGATGAGAGAGGATCTTATTGAAGCATATAAGATTATTAAGGGATTGGACACATTAGAGGCAGGAAACATGTTCCAAATGTTGGGGGAGTCCCGAACCAGGGGCCACAGTTTAAGAATAAGGGGTAGGCCATTTAGAATGGAGATGAGGAAAAACATTTTCAGTCAAAGAGTTGTAAATCTGTGGAATTCTCTGCCTCAGAAGGCAGTGGAGGTCAATTCTCTGGATACTTTCAAGAGAGAGCTAGATAGAGCTCTTAAAGATAGCGAAGTCAGGGGGTATGGGGAAAAGGCAGGAACAGGGTACTGATTGAGAATGATCAGCCATGATCACATTGAATGGCAGTGCTGGCTCGAAGTGTCGAATGGCCTCCTCCTATTGTCTATTGTCTATTGTCTATTTACTGGACGTTATCTTGCTCTAAACATTATTCCCTTTATCATGTATCTGTTGATTGCAATCGTATATAATCCTTCCGCTGACTGGATAGCATGCTACAAAAAGCTTTTCACTGTACCTCAGTACATGTGACAATAAACAAATAAACTATAACTGAACCTACCTCCAGCAGTCCAATAAAAGGAATAAAATTAACCCATTTATTACCAGCTCCCTTTTATGTTAGTTGGGCGATGTGTTGCCAAATGAATAAATAAGCAGCAAAACCCACCAGAAACGAAAGTCAACTCTGGATTATCTGTGTTTCTGGCCTTGGCTCGTGTTTAAAATGGAGGAGGAACAATCGCCTCTTTGATGTTGTAGTCAGCACCTTTGCTCCCTTTAATCTGGACATGAAATATTAATGACAAACAAACTGTCCCCAGGAAGGTATTAACCTATATTTAGGGTAGTTCTCCTCATATCTTTTCTGTGCAGTCAACAAAATCTCGCCGATGGAGCCTGTGCTCAGTCAATGACTGAATTCAATGAAAGATTTATTTTGCACTGAGCTGCCTTTGCAACTTATCTTTTTATCCAGCCACTCATCGATCTGCTCAAGTAAGATGGTGCCGTTTTTATGTTACTAGTTCAGCATGGGGGAGAAAGGGAACAGATTCGACCAGTTCGGAGCCACCCATTCAGTTTTCAAAGAAAGCAGGAATAAAACGACTGTGAACCTGTTTAGTTATTCCCAAATACTGGCTCACTCACGTTCTTTATGTATCCTCCTCCATTGATTTAGAACCATAGGGTCATACTGCACGGAAACAGGCCCTTCGGCCCAACTTGTCCATGCTGACCAAGATGCGGCACCTAAGCTAGTCCTATTTCCCTGCATTAGGCCCATCTCTATACTAAAACCCTTGTTTGTTTGTTCCTGAACTACAGTCAAAACTGTACACGATAGCGCGACAATTTTAGGCCCACCTTACTCACCGTCGTCCCTTTGGTGCTCATGGAAGAAGTTTCATTGATATCGGTGTTATATTTTAAAAGTTATTCACATTTTAAAAGTTTAAATCTATCTCCTAGGAAGGGAGGGGGGAGGGAGGGAGGAGGTGGAGGGATATGGGGGGGTTGAGGGGGATGGGGTGGGGGGAGGGGAAGGGGGTGTGGGGAAGGGGGGGAGGGGAAGTGAGGGGGAAGGGGAGGGGAGGAAATAGGGAGGAGGGAGGGGTGGGAGGGGGGAGGAGGGTGGAGGGTGGAGGGAGGAAGGGGAAGGGGGGAGAGGGGAGGGGAAGAGGGGTGAGAGGGGAGGGGAGGTTGCTGCACCAATGCAGGAGAGGTTTGGGCCCAACGGGTCCACTTGGTCTACTATCCCTCTAAACCCTTCCAGTCCATATACTTGTCTGCGTGTATTTTAACTGCTGTTATAGTACCTCCCTCCTCTGGCAGCTCATTCCATGGCGGTGTAGTCATTGGAGTGTACACATTACCCTAGGTTTATACAAACACTGTATCGCACATACTCCACATCGATTACAGGTTGACCGTCGGTTTTCCGGCACCCTTGGTTCCAGAGCCTTGCTGGATTATCCGTTTTGCCGGGCCGACAGTGATCACGGCATCTGGAGGGGCCGAGATTCCGGCTGGCAGAGTCAGCCGTGGAATCCGGCTGTGGGAACTGAGGGCCGGAGTTCCAGAGCCTGTAGCGGGGCGGCACATACGACACGCCGATCGGCCGCGGATGTCCCGATGAAATCGAGATCGGCCGCCTCACCCAGCCAAGGCACCACATTATTCGGGAGGGGGCAGATGTTGCCCAGGTTAAAGGGGGCCTGTTTCCATGCAGTATGACACTATGGCTGAAGGCAATGGAGGGGGAGATGTAAAGACTGGTCGAGAGTCAGCATTTGGGAACAATTTAACAGCTTCATAGTCACTTCATTGGCACACGAGCTAAACCGCTCCCTTTCTCCACGTGCTGAACTAGTACACTAATAACTGTACCATCTACCCTCAGCAGATTGCCAGAACCATTGGTGAGGCTCCTGCATATCGAATTCAGTTCAACATTGCTCCATCCATTTTATTCGACACGAGCAATGGGCAGCTGCCTCTGGTATGATTAGCAACTGAAACATGCCTGCAGATTGACAACAACTGGGGATTGAATGGTCAGGATGGGACAAAAATACAAACTTGGTGGTCTAGCACAATTCATAAGGCAGGAAACCAGAGCACTGACAAGAAACAACATTGGTTCAGTGCATAGAACATGGAACATAGAAGCATAGAAAATAGGTGCAGGAGTAGGTCATTCGGCCCTTTGA
>NW_027603081.1:0-22000 GCF_053455715.1 Rhinoraja longicauda
TTCAGTTAAAAGTTCCACAGAACTACCTGCCAAGTATCAATTTTTTTCTTTTGTTCATGTCTCCAACTCTGGTGTGACATTCCTTTTTATGTTTCTTCTGGCAAGGAGCACGGTGGGACAAGAGGAGTTGTCATCGATGAATACTGGCCTTGCCAAACTTTGCCACATTCCCTGACTGAATAAAACAGATTCTAAAGATAGACACAAAAATCTTCTTCACTCTGAAGAAGGGTCTCGACCCGAAACGTCACCCATTCCTTTTCTTCAGAGGTGCTGCCTGTTCCGCTGAGTTACTCCAGGTTTTTGTGTCTATCTTCGGTTTAAACCAGCATCAGCTGTTCCTTCCTAAAATAGATTCTGACTACATAACCCCCGCTCTCTCCCTTCTCCCCCATATAACTCACATCCTCGTCCCCTCACTCCCCCTCCACTCATCCCCTATGCCCCACCTGGGCTCGCACCTATTTCTCCGCTGCCTCTTCCACTCACAATCATTCCTCCAGCTTCACAATTCCACAATTTGAAACTCTTCAAACTTTTTGTCCCACACAACTTCTGTCTTTTCATACTCTGGCCTTTGTCCAACTATCTGTCTATCAAAAAAACCCTTGTCACTTGTATAGGCTCTGTCCTGACCCTCCTCCTGTTCAGCTTTCCTTCCTTTCCTACAAACAGTCTGAAGATGGGTCCCGACCCAAAACGTCACCTATCCATGCCCCAGTGGCATCATCTTCCTTGAAACTGCAGCAGGGGAACACATCTAGCAGGGAGGTACTCCACTTGGAAGGGAAATACTCGTATTTATTCATCTTGCCTCTTCCTCCCCCCCCCCCCCCCCACCTCAACCACTCCCTTCCCCTTCCCCCTCCCCCCGCACCTCAACCACTCATTGAGTTGATTTCCCAATGGTTTCCTGGCCTAAACCTCAGCTTCCACACTCCGTAACTGCTGCGCAGTCAAAGCTTCACTTCCACTTTCTGAACCTGCACTCCTAAAAGAAGGGCAGACTGCAATGGGGAGCATGCAGCGAAGATGCACCAGAGTCTAGCTGAGGATGGACTGTGTCAAATATGGGGGGAATCAGTCGAGGTTGTCCTCCATGCAACAGAGGGGGCTCAGAGGGTTCCTGATAGAGTTGGACAAAACGATGAGGTGCACAGACAGGGTATTCAGCAAGAAACCTTTCCCCATGGCAGAGGTGTCCGAGTCAAGAAGATAGGTATTTAAGAGTTTTAGTGGGGAACTGAAGGAAATCGTTTTTACCCAGAATCTGAGTAGATGCTGGTGACAGGAACTCTCACAACACTTCAGAAGCATGTGGGTGAGCACTTGAATTGCAAAGGCTGAGAAGGCTTTAAGCCATGTGCAGATAAACAAGATCAGTGTATATAGGTACTTAATGATCAGCATGGAAATGGCAGGCTAAAGGGCCTGTTTCTGTGCTCTAACTCTACGATCCAGTCGTTATTTATCCCAAATCGCAATCCCTGCTCACTCACATTCGCCCCCCCCAGTGCAGAATCATCTCAGATCAAAACTTCTCAACTCCCTGTAGTCTGTTCCCCACCAAGCCATCGGCTCTCGTCAAGATACCAGGATGGAAATGCCAAATACTAGAGGGCATAGCTTTAAGGTGAGAGTGGGAACAGTTCAAAAAAGATGTTGAGGGCAAGTAATTTTATGCAGAAAGAGCTGGGTGCCTGGAATGTGTTGCCAGGGGTGATGGTGGAGACAGATACAATAGTGGTGTTTAGAAAGCTTTTAGATAGGCACATGGATATGTGGGGAATTGAGGGATAAGGATCACATGCAGGCAGATGAGATTAGTTTATCTTGACGTCCTGTTTGGCACAGACATTGTAAGCAAAGATAATAGAGCAGAGCAAGATAGACCACTCGACTCTAAAAAACGTAGTATGTCATGGCGCCATTTTAGTAGGCAGAAACTTGCAGAAACATTTAAAAAGAAAAATAACAAAAATCTGTGAATTGATAGATGAGATATATTCTGCATTATAATGGTATCATCACACATACTGTTCCCCCAAAACACTGATTACACTACGAGAGGCAGAGCGAACGGCGGGTTTTGCTTACTAAAATGACGGACGTTACGCTCCTTTGCGTACTACACTTCAGTATAGGCGATTTCAACGGAGTGGTTCATCTTGCTCCTCTAGTATCTTTGATTGTAAGCTAAGGGGGCTGCTCCTCTGAGGTACTGTTCTATGTTCTATGTCCATTCTCTTGGGCATCCCATACTCTATTCCAAGCCTAACATCCTGAAATACCATTTTTAAGGTTTCCAGACAATCTCAAGACAGTCTCCAGTCGTTAAAGTCTTTTCTTGCCACCCTGAGATTAGTTTGTTTGGCTTGGTGACATGATCCTGTGCGTTGCCTTTGGATATTGTATTGCATTAAAGGTGTGATGGAAACATTTGTAAGGATTGAAAATGAGCAGCTGCTTTTGCTGTGGTACCGTGCCACTTCTCAAACTTGTAGAAGTCAATGAAAAGATTTTCTGTTGCGTCATATCACGGAAATTATAGATTACAATCATGAAAACAATTTAAACATTTTCCCCATGATTTAGTTTAGTTTAGTTTATTGTCACATTTACCGAGGTACAGTGAAAAGCTTTTTGGTTGCATTCTATCCAATTAGGAGACGGACTGTACAAGATTACAATCGAGCCGTCCACAGTGTGCAGATGCAGGATAAAGGGAATAATGTTTAGTCCAGTAAAGTTCGATTAAAGTTAGCCCAAGGGTCTCCAATGAGGTAGATGGTAGGTCAGGACAGCTCTCTAATTGGCGATAGGATGGTTCAGTCGCCTGATAATAGCTGGGCAGAAACTGTCCCTGAGTAGATGGAATCACAGGAAGGGAGGTTGGTTTGTGTGATGGTCTGTACTGCTTCCAAAACTCTCTGCAATTACTAACGGTCTTGGATGGACAAACCATCCTGTGATGCATCCCGATTTTCTATCCGGCATCTGTAGAAGGACCATTATCTCAGCCACGTATCCAACTTTACCGTCTCCCAAGGCAATCTAAGTGCAAGTTCTTTCAGTGAACGAAAGTACCCTTCGGTAATAAAGGTTTTGCTTTATCAACTTTAATGCCAGTGTTCTTGTTACCCCGCCACTCTGCATTCACCCCCCAATCACGCTTATTGCCAGGGTATAAAGATGAAAATGCTCTTCCATTAATCGTTCTGCACTCTAAATAAATGGAAGATTATTGCAAATTCGCTTGCAGGTAGGAATCGACAAACAATGTGAACATATCTATGATCCTCAAGGTCTGGCTGTTTTAATCCCGCGCAATGGTATGTAAATTGGTGTCTTGACTTTGCTGTCTTCCAAAAGTCAACATTTTTAAAGCAACTAGCTTCCTATCACAGTCCACAATCGTCCAAATTCCTCCAGCTGAGCACAAATGAGAATATAAATATTATTATTAATTGAATTGTTTCAGGGTTGGAAAGAGTGAAGTGAAATTGTGATACTTATTTGAAATTTAAAGCAGGTTTTTGCACAGTCAACGATTTCAAAGGTCTTTTATTGTCATGTGTAACAATTAAGGTGCAGCGATCTGCGAATTACCATACAGCCATACTAAAAAAGCAACAAGATGCATAACTACATAAAAATTAACATAAACATCCACCACAGCGGATTCCCCACATTCCTCACTGTGATGGAAGGCAATAAAGTCTAATCTTCTTTCCTCGTTTTTCTCCCGCGGTCGGGGCGATCGAAGGTCCCGCAGCCGTTGGTCAAAGCCCCCACGTCAGGGCGATCGAAGTTCCTGTGACTCGGAGTTCCCGAAGTCGGTCTCTGACCAGAGACCATGAGCTCCACATTGTTAAAGTCTGCAGGCACCCGCGGTGGAGCTCAGAGGTCAATCCCTGGCAAAGGGATCGCGGGCTCCGCGATGTTAAAGTCCCGTAGGCTCCCACGGTGAAGCTCTCGAAGTCGATCTCCAGCAAAGGCCGCCAACTCCTCGATGTTAGGTCGCAGTGCGGACGGAGATACGATACGGAAAAAAAACGCCTCTCCGTCGACGTAAGAGATTAGAAAAAGTTTCACCAAACCCCACCCCCCACATAAAACAAGCTAAAGAACACTAAAAACATACATTTAACACATACTAAAAAAACACCGAAGAAGAAGAAGGGGCAGGCTGTTGGCGACGCAGCCATTATAAATTAACTGACAGAAAAAGATTTATTGTCCTGGAAGCCGCACATTGGAATTAAAGATTAAATGTACATATACAGTTCTGTGGCGCGTCGGTAGAGGCCCGAAATAAAGGCAAGGAGCCGGGTATTTTGGGGGCGTTATGGTTTATTACACGGTTATCAGACGGGTCGAGTCTGCTGGAATGGCTTCGTGCCCAAAGCCTTGTCCTTATATATGTAGTACCGGACCGCCCCCCTGGACTGGTCCATTTCCGTGCCGAGGGGTCGGTAGTGGTATGGCCCGACCCTTGGGAGCCGCCACAGGACCCCCCCCCCAGAACCGGAGGCACGAAGCGCACTGGTGGTCGCACAACCCGACCAGACCGCGTACGGTAATCGGTCGACAGAGGGGCCGGCGGAGGCACAGTTGGAGGGACAGGTGGTGGGACCCGCAAAGGTGGGCGACCTCGTGGCTGAGGCTGGGCAACCCGCACCGGTTGGTCAATGTCTAAGTGGGCCGGCTTCAGGCGGTCAATTGACACTGCCTCCGGCCGGCCCCCCATGTCCAAGACAAAGGTTGTCTGTCCGTGCTCCAGCACCCGGTACGGGCCCTCATACGGCCTCTGGAGTGGCGTCCGGTGGGCGTCACGGCGCAGGAACACAAAGGCGCAGTCCCGGAGGGCCGATGGCACGTAAGGGCGGAATGTCCCATGGCGGGACGTCGGCACGGGTGCGAGCTTGCCAACTCGCTCTCGGAGGCGCTCTATATTTATCGTGGGCCGGTGGGTCCTGGAGGAACTCCGTGACCTCTTCGGCCGTGTCCTGGTCAAGGGCTCCCACCAGGTGGAAGAAACGGGTGTCATCCGATGTGATGCCCTGCAGCTGGAACTGGGCCTCCGCTTGGTAAAACCAAACGCGAGCCCGGGTGGTCCAGAAAGTCGGGAGCTTGATGCCTACCGCGTCGACAGCTGCGGCCTGGTCGGACTGCGAGCTGGACGGACGGTCGGCTTTTGATCTTGTGTCCATCATACTGTGAATGGACCGTCGAGGTCACCAATGTGGCGCGTCGGTAGAGGCCCGAAATAAAGGCAAGGAGCCGGGTATTTTGGGGGGCGTTATGGTTTATTACACGGTTATCAGACGGGTCGAGTCTGCCGGAATGGCTTCGCGCCCAAAGCCTTGTCCTTATATATGTAGTACCGGACCGCGCCCCTGGACTGGTCCATTTCCGTGCCGAGGGGTCGGTAGTGGTATGGCCCAACCCTTGGGAGCCGCCACAGTTCACTCATTAGTCACTAATGCACCAGACTCACTCTCAATATAACTCCAGGAACCACCTACATATATAAAGAAAATTGTTTCTTTGACAGAATCAAATACCACTATGAATTAGAGATTAATAATTCTCAGCTAAACTCCAGCTAAAGAAATCACTTTACAATCTTTTCAAAATGCCATGTCATTTTTTAACATAATTAATATCACAAACGTGATGTGGGTAATATTCAAGTAGATCTTTGGAACTTCATGCCAAATTGTACAGTCGATGGATAGTTATCAAACCCTGAGATTAGTCATTGTGAATTGATTCAGATTCTTTTTTTTTTTTTTTTTTTTGATAAATATTTTTATTAAACATAAGTACATATTAATAAAATATACTTATCACATACATTCGTAATATTATTAATATTAACAATTATGTCTTACATATTTCTATGCTTTTTTTCTTTTTTTTCCAGAGAGGGAAAGATAGAGAAAAATAAAATAAAAATAAGAAATCCAAATTGGAGAAATGAATGGAGTATTAAAAAAGTTATCTATCATTGGAGATATATCCATGATTTATTATACATAATTCTTCCTCCATTCCATTATTCAGGCCACGGTCAGGTCCTCGCACCAAGCCATTTTGACCCTTTAAATATGCAATAAATGGAGACCATATTCCTCTGAAAAGATTCAACCTGTCCATTAGTACAAGTCTCAATCTTTCCAGATGAAGTGTCTCCGACATTCCTGTAATCCACATTTTAATTGTGGGGGATGTAGGACCTTTCCAGAATTTTAATATTAATTTTTTCCCAATTATTAAACTATAATCAATAAAAATTCTTTGATTCATTGTTATTAATTGATCTGTTTCTAATATTCCCAGTATTATTAAGTTTGAGTCAGGGATCAGCTTCATATTAACAACATTCGAAAATATTTTAAATATTTCTGTCCAGAATTTAGTGATTTTTTCACAGTTTGTGAATATGTGCGTTAAGTTAGCTTCCAATTGCTGACATTTGTCACAAATGGCAGATATATTTGGAAAAATACTATGTAATTTAGCTTTTGAATAATGTAGTCTATGTAATATTTTAAATTGTATAAGAGAGTGTCTAGCATTTAGCGAACAGTGATGTATGTGTTGTAAACTTTCATCCCATATATCAGGTCTAATAATTTGACCTAATTCATTTTCCCATGATTGTCTATATATTTCTGTCTTTGGAGCGTCGTTTTCCAGTAAAATATTATAAATATATGATATCAATTTTTCTGTATTTGGGTGTTTATTCAGACATTCATCTAAAATCTCTGTCTTTCTATTTCTAATTTCATGTGTATTTGCTTTTACATAATCTCTAATTTGTAAATATCTAAAGTAATCTTTTGAATGTAATCCATAAATTTGTTGTAATTCTTGAAATGAAAGGAAAAAATGTTCCCTATAGAGATCTCCCATCTTATTAATTCCACAGTTTTTCCATTGTAAAAAACCTTTATCTATCATTGAAGGTTTAAATGTGATGTTATTTACAATAGTAAGAGCTAGTGGTATACATTCCAATTTTAATGTTTTCTTTATTTGTTTCCAAATACGTATTCCACTATCTATTATAAGGTTTTCACTATAGGTTTTCTTACTTATTTTATTATTGGCGAATAAAATCGAACTAATTTCAAAGGGCAAACAATCTTCTTTTTCCATTTTTAACCAGGTTGGTTGTTTATCTGTCTCTACTAACCAAAAGTTAATACTTTTAATATTGACTGCCCAATAATAAAACGTAAAGTTTGGTAGAGCTAGACCTCCATTTATTTTTGGTTTACATAAGTGTTCTTTTTTTATTCTATGGCTCTTATAATCCCAGATAAAGTTAGTGACTATGGAATCAATCTTTTAAAAAAAAATTTTAGGAAGATATATCGGAATCATTTGGAAAAGATATAATAATTGTGGAAGAAAAATCATTTTTATTGCATTAATTCTACCTATCATTGAGATTGGTAATGTTTTCCAATATAAAATATTTTTATTTAATTTATTCAATAAGAGCGGAAAATTAGATTTAAATAAAGAATCAAATCTTTTTGTTACATAAATTCCAAGATATTTTATTTTTTCGTTTGCTATCTTAAAAGGAAATTGTTGTAATATATGTAGATTATTTACCCTTATCGGCATAAGTTCACTTTTATTCCAATTAATACTATATCCTGAATATGATCCAAATTCAGTTATTAATTTTAGTAAATTTGGAATACTAATTTCCGGGTTTGTGATATAAAGTAATACATCATCCGCATATAAAGAAATTTTATTTTCAGTATTCGTTGTGTCATATCCATATATTTCAGGATGTATTCTCACCCGTTGAGCTAAAGGTTCTAATGCAAGTGCAAACAATAATGGGGATAAAGGACAACCCTGTCTGCAGCCTCGAAATAGATTAAATTTATTTGATAGTATTTGATTTGTTATTATTCTAGCTGTTGGATTGGTATATAATAATTTAACCCAAGTGATAAACTTCTCTCCCAAATTAAAAAAATCCATAACCGAAAACAAATAAGACCATTCCACTTGGTCAAAGGCTTTCTCCGCATCTAACGAAATAATTACTAAGTCTTTATTAATACCTCTTTTCGAATATATAATATTATATAATCGTCTGAGGTTATATGAGGAATATCGTTTTGGTATAAATCCTGTTTGATCGGGGTGAATTAGTTTATTAATAACTGTGCTTAATCTTTGTGCTAATATTTTCGTTAGTATCTTTTGATCAGTATTTAAAAGAGCTATAGCTCTATATGATCCTGGGTCCTCCAGATCTTTGTCTATTTTAGGTATAAGTGTTATAATAGATTCATTTAACGTTTCTGGTAGTTTCTGATAAATATAGATATTTTCATAAAGTATCTTCAGACGAGGTGTGATCAGATCATAAAATGTTTTATAAAATTCCGAGCCGATACCATCTGGTCCCGGTGTTTTACCATTTTTTAATGATCTGATAGATTCTTCAACTTCTTTTACTGAAATTTCCGCATTTAGTGATTCTCTATTTTGTAAATCCAACCCCTTCAGATTACATTTTTTTTTAAATGCTTCTATTCCTATCCTATTTTCTGTCGTTTTAGCTGAATATAGATTTTTATAATATTGCAGAAATCTCTCATTAATATCTTTAGGTTGTACCAAAGGTTCGCCAGTATGTGATTTAATCCTATGGATTATTTTTTCTCCTTCCATCTTTCTAAGTTGACGAGCCAATAATTTATGAGGTTTATCTCCAAATTCAAATTGTGATTGTTTGGTGTATTGGTAGTGTTTTACGACTTGATCTGAGTATATTTTATTTAATTTATATTTCAGTGCAGCGATTTTATTATGTATTATTATAGATGGATTAGCAGCGTTCTCTGTATCTAGTTGTTTAATCTCCTTTTCTAATTCCTGTTGTTCCCTCCGATTCTTTTTATTATAGAATGCTTGAGAAGATATCATAATTCCACGGACATATGCTTTAAAAGTTTCCCATAGTAGGGCAGAAGATATTTCCGGTTTATCATTTATTTCGAAAAAAATCTTAATCTGTTCTATAATATATTCCTGAGTTGTTTTATTTTTTAATATTTGTGGGTTAAATCTCCATTGTCCCCGTTTTTCCATTTTACCATTTATTTTAATCATAAATGTTAAAGGTGCATGATCTGAGATTGTAATATTATGGTATTTTGAATTATAAGTGAGTGAGATAAGTTTAGCGTCGACCAAAAAATAATCTATTCTTGAATAGGTTTTATGTACAGGTGAATAAAATGAGTATTCTCGTCCAGTTGGGTTTTCCACTCTCCAAACATCTTTAATATTACTAGTATCCATATATGCATTTAATAAGTCACTGGAATGTGATTTGGTTTTCCTTTGTCTTGTTGATCTGTCTAAATAGGAATCTAAAGTACAATTTAAATCTCCTCCAATTACTAAGTTATGTTGTGCTATTTCCGGAATGCAGTTAAATATTTTCTTAAAGAACAGTGGACTATCAAAGTTTGGTCCATATACATTGACAAAAATCATTCTTTGTGCATTTAATTCTCCTATTACAATAATGTATCTGCCATCCTTATCGGTTATAGTTGATGTATGTTTGAATAAAGTACCTTTCCGAAATAATATTGCTACGCCTCTTGATTTATGTGTAAAAGAAGAATGATATGTTTTATCTATCCATTTAGCTTTCAGCCTATGCTCGGCATCTTGTTTTAAATGTGTTTCTTGGATGAAAATCACGTCAGCTTTAATTGCTTTTAAATGTGCTAATACTTTACCTCTCTTAATTGGTTCATTAATACCTTTAACGTTCCAACTGCAAAACGTTATTCCTTCATTCCCCGTATTCATTTTTAAATCTTGCATTTTTTTGTCTATGGGGGTCTATAATAGAGCCAATGGTTCAGTTCGACAGACCCGACCCCGCACCCGAACTCTGAATAGATGAGTTTTAAGACTCTTAAATGCCTCTCACCTATATATCTCCTTTGCTCCAATTTATAACTCCGTTCAAACTGAAAATAATAATGATAATTTGTAATAGAAAAAAAAAGAGGATAGGTTAAAAAATTAGTATTGTGCACAAAGAAAGAAAAAACTACATCTAATGTTAGTGCAGTTAGTGCTAGCCATACTAGCATGGCTACCCATCTACCGACTTCCGTAGTTGATGTTTCGAACTTATCCAGCCCCTATATTTCTTGGAATTTTTATTCCATATCAATATTTTACCGGGGGTATATCAAGTTCCAATAGTCGGAAGTGTTAAGATACAAATAATAAAACCCAGAGTTAAAGGAAAAATAAAAGTAAAAATAACTATGAAAATTACTAGCAGGAAATAAAAAAGAAAAAAGAGAGCAGATTTCCAAACATAACAAATAAAATCAAGCTCTGTATTTAACTCTGATCATTCCATTATAAGTAACTTTATAAGTAAGTATTAGTCATTAGTAATAATTATTGATTGATTCTAATTATTAAAAATACCGCGGTATAATTTTAGTATTCATTAGTTAATTATATTAGTAGCGCAGTTATTAGTATCCATGGCAGAGTTTCCGATCCACTTCTTTCTCAGCTTCTTTAGTCATCAATTCAATTCCATGCAGTCCTGCAAAGTCATTTATTCATGATGAGGCATCAGGGGTCTTCTCATGGCATAATCTTCTTGGCAAAGTCCAGTGCTTTCACAGGGTCGGTGAAAAAGTATTCCTTCTTGTCATAAGTAACTCTTAGGGTAGCTGGATAACTCACACCATATTTCAAATCCTCCACTTCCCTCAGAATACTTTTGGTCTCGTTGAATGCTTTTCGTTTCCTTGCAACCTCTGCTGGATAATCTCGGTAAATGCTGATCCTGTGACCCTTAAAATCAAGCTTTCTGCTTCTTGATGCTTTTTGCATTATCTCCTCCACAACATAGTCGTTTTGTACTTTTATTATCATTTGTCTTGGGGGTGCGCCTACTCTTGTCTGGCGTCTCATCACTCTATGTGCTCGGGCTAGTTGAGGCTTTTGGTCCAGAGATAAAACTTTTTGCAGTAAATTTGCAGTGAATTCTCGGATATCTTGATCGTTCTCTTCCCCTTCTAGAATACCTGCAATTCTTAAGTTCTGTCTTCTCTGGCGACCTTCCAGTTCAGTACATTTCTCGTTTATTTTGACCAGCATATCAGTTAGACGTTGATTTTCTGTAACGAGCTTTGCTGTAGTGTGAGCGCTTGTTTCGGCTAGGTCTTCAAGGTCTTTTATAACACCCGTCTGCTGATTCAATGCCTTTTCCACAGGATTCAGCCTTTCATTAAATTCAACTTTCCCATTTTTAATTTTCTCATTCATCTCCTTTGATAGTCCAAATAATATTTCAGAGATTTCTTTCTTCAAATCATTCTTCAAATCATCTGCTATATTCTTAGTCTCAAGCTTTAAGTCATTCATTTCCTCCTTAATTTTTTTTATTTCTCCAGCAACATTTATCTGCTTTATTTCTTCCCTCAAACCAGAAATTTCACTTGCAATAAAATTTTTGAGTTCCTCACCTTCCGCTTTTTTGGTCACTTTTTTCGTCACATCTTCTTGGGATAACGTCCTACCTGAGGCCGAGGCTTCAGTCAGGCCTTCCCGCGGATTCTGCCTGGTAGCCCGACTTTTCGTTCTATCCGTGGGTGGGCTGTGTTGTGGATACATTATAAGCCGCGCGCTTGATAACGTCACTCACAGCAATCGGTGCAGGGCCAGCAGGCAGCAGGTAGGTCGATTTATCCCCGGTTTTTCTCCGTTTTTTACGAGGAGCTGGCTGGCGTTACCCTCTAGCCCTCCATAGCGCCACCGGAAGTCGAATTGATTCAGATTCTGATTCAGAATTCAGATTTAAGTTCAAGTTACACCAGGGTGCAATGGAATTATATGTTCCATAATTCCATTCCACCGGTAGGCAGGTTTGCCACTGCTACATGGGTGGTTTTAAACTAAATAGGGGGGGGGTGTCAAATGGGATAGTCAAGGATGGAGTTAAAGGGAAAGAGAGTAAAGGGATAGTTAATGACCCCAGAATTAACGGGAATGAAAGCTCACAAAGGGATTGGAGAGTATGGCCAAGTGTAATAGGGATTGATGTCAAGGGGCGTGGCTGCGTTCTGCCGCTGCGGCTCACCGGCAGTCTCTCTGTCTTTTTTTTGTTTTTTGTCTATTGTTATCGTTAAATGTATCTTTTGATTTATTTTTAACTCTGTATATGTGGGGGGTGGTGGGGGGGGGGGGGGGGGGGTGGGGGAAACCTTTTTTTCCAATCTCCTCCTCAACGGAGATGCGACCTTTATCGTGTTGTATCTCCGTTCGCGGTACGGCCTAACACTGTGGAGTTGGCGACCTCCAGCTGGGATCGACCTTGAAGACTCCGGTCGCAGGGCCTGGACTTACCATCTCGGAGGCTTCGGCCGTGGGCCCTGCAGACCGCAACATCGAGAGTTCGCAGGTCCCTGGCTGGCGACCGACTTTCGGGAGCGCCAGCCGTAGCAGCTTCGACCGCCCCGAAGCGCGAGGTTTGATTGACTCGCTCGCAGGCCCCTCATCGCCCTGCGTGGCCTGGCTGCGGCACTTTCCATCGCCCGGTGGGGGCTCAGGACCTTCATCGGCCTGCTCGGCTCGGCCCTGGGACTTTCCATCGCCCGGTGGGGGCTTCAAAAGTCGGGAGCCTCGATCACCTCGTGGCACCACGGGAGAAGAATGAGGAGGAGATAAGACTTTTCTTTGCCTTCCATCACAGTGAGGGTGTGCCTGGAGCAATCACTGTGATGGCTGTTTGTGTTAAAATTGTAATTGTGTGTCTTGTGTTCTTTATTGTCTACTGCCGGACCCTGACGTGAGAGGACGCTGGCGCTATTTGTTCGCCGCTTCTCCGTCAGGACAGTTCGTCTGTTTGTTTTTATGTCTTGACTGTATTGTAAAGCGTCTTTGAGCATTTGGAAAAGCGCTATAAAAAATAAATGTTTATTATGTGAAGGGTGAGATGAGTAAGGAATTAAAAGTATTGTATATGAATGCGCGAAGTATAAGAAGTAAAGTAGATGAGCTTGACGCTCAGTTAGAGGTTGGTAGATATGACATTGTGGGGATTTCAGAGATGAAGCTGCAGGAGGATCGGACCTGGGAACTTAATTTTCAGGGTTATACATCCTATAGAAAGGACGGGCAGAGGCGGTGGGGTAGCTCTGCTGGTGAGGGACGAAATTCAGTCCCTTGTGAGGGGTGACATAGGGACTGACAAGGTTGAGTCACTGTGGATTGAGTTGAGGAATTGTAAAGGTAAGAAGACACTAATTGGAGTTATCTACAGACCCCCAAATAGTAGCCCGGATGTAGGGTGTAAGATGCAGCAGGAGTTAAAACTGGCGTGTAACAAAGGTAATGCCACTGTGGTGATGGGGGATTTCAATATGCAGGTAGACTGGGGAAATCAGGTTGGTTCTGGACCCCAAGAAAGAGAGTTTGTAGAATGCCTCCGAGATGGATTCTTAAAGCAGCTTGTAATGGAGCCTACCAGAGAAAAGGCAATTCTGGATTTAATGTTGTCCAATGAACCAGATTTGATAAAGAGAACTCGAGGTAAAGGAACCACTTGGAGGTAGTGATCATAATATGATTAGTTTTAATGTGCAATTTGAGAAAGAGAAGGTTAAATCGGAAGTGTCAGTGTTGCAGTTGAACAAAGGGGACTATGAAGGCATGAGAGAGGAGCTGGCCAAGGTCGACTGGAAAGGGATCCTAGCAGGAATGACGGTGGAACAGCAATGGCAGGAATTTCTGGGCATAATCTGTAAGACGCAGGATCATAGAAACATAGAAAATAGGTGCAGGAGTAGGCCATTCGGCCCTTCGAGCCTGCACCGCCATTCAATATGATCATGGCTGATCATCCAGCTCAGTAGCCTGTACCTGCCTTCTCTCCATACCCCCTGATCCCTTTAGCAAAAAGGGCCACATCTAACTCCCTCTTAAATATAGCCAATGAACTGGCCTCAACTACCTTCTGTGGCAGAGAATTCCACAGACTCACCACTCTCTGTGTGAAGAAATGTTTTCTCATCTCGGTCCTAAAAGACTTCCCCCTTATCCTTAAGCTGTGACCCCTGGTTCTGGACTCCCCCAACATCGGGAACAATCTTCCCGCATCTAGCCTCTCCAACCCCTTAAGAATTTTATATGTTTCTATAAGATCCCCCCTTAGTCTTCTAAATTCCAGCGAGTACAAGCCCAGTCTATCCAGTCTTTCCTCATATGCAAGTTCCGCCATCCCAGGGATTAATCTGGTGAACCTTCTCTGTACTCCCTCTAAGGCAAGAACGTCTTTCCTCAGGTTAGGAGACCAAAACTGCACACAATACTCCAGGTGCGGTCTCACCAAGGCCCTGTACAACTGCAGCAGAACCTCCCTGCTCCTAAACTCAAATCCTCTTGCTATGAATGCCAACATACCATTTGCTTTCTTCACTGCCTGCTGCACCTGCATGCTTGCTTTCAATGACTGGTGCACCATGACACCCAGGTCACGTTGCATCTCCCCTTCTCCCAATCGGTCACCATTCAGGTAATACTCATTTCATTCCAAAGAGAAAGAAAGATTCTAAGGGGAGTAGGAAGCAACCATGGCTGACAAGGGAAGTTAGGGATGGAATAAAACTAAAAGAAAAGATGTATAACACAGCAAAGAGTAGCCGGAAGCCAGAGGCTAGGGAAACTTTCATTGGACAACAGAAGGTAACAAAACGGGCAATAAGGGCTGAAAAGATGAAGTACGAGGGGAAGCTGGCCAAGAATATAAAGAAGGACAGTAAAAGCTTCTTTAGATATGTTAAGAGAAAAAGAGTAGCAAAGTCAAATGTGGGTCCCTTGGAGGCAGACACGGGCGGAGACTGTTATAAGCCCCTCCCTCGCCCTGCTTTTGGTAAGGCAGATCAATGTTCCATTTCGACTGCTGCCTGCATACAGGCAGAAACTAAAACAGGAAAAAACAGTTTCCAGGGTCATATATAAATGGAACAATGAGGTTGATGAGGCCTTACAGGACTGCTTTGACACAACTGGCTGGCAGATGTTTGCAGACGCAGCAGAAGGCAATATCAACGAATACACAGACTCTGTCTTCGGCTACATAAGTAAGTGCATCGATGATGTGGTTCCTAAAGCCACCATCTGCACTTACCCAAATCAGAAACCCTGGGTCGGACGGGAAATCCGTGCTAAACTTAAAGCACGGACTACTGCCTTCAACTCAGGTGACCTCAACGCCTACAAGGTAGCCTGATATGACCTCCGGAAGTCCATCAGGAAAGCCAAGAGAGACTACAGAAACAAAGTGGAATCTAACTACTACAGCTCGGACTCCAGACGCATGTGGAGTGGATTACGCTGCGTCACGGACTACAAAGGGAAAAACAGGAGCACTGTTCAGCCTACCGCATCGATCTCGGACGAGCTTAGCACCTTTTACGCCCGGTTCGATGCAGACAACACAGCGTCCACCATGAGTCCACAGGTGTGCTGGGAGACTACCACACTGTCCTTACAAACGGCAGACGTGAGGCAGTCCTTCAAAAAGGTCAACGATCGCAAAGCTCCAGGGCCGGATGGTATTCCAGGGTGGGCCCTCAGAGCGTGTGCTGATCAACTGGCAGAGGTGTACACCAACATCTTCAACCTCTCTCTGAGTCAGTCTGTGGTTCCCACCTCCTTCAAAGCATCCATCATCGCTCCTGCTCCAAAGAAACCAGTAACCTCCTGTTTAAATGACTACCGTCCTGTCGCACTGACATCAGTCATCATGAAGTGCTTCGAGCGACTAGTCAAAACTCACATCTGCTCCTCTCTCCCTGACACCTTGGACCCTCTTCAGTTTGCATATAGACCAAACAGGGCCACGGACGATGCCATCGCCATGGCAATACATACTGCGCTCACCCACCTGGACAAAAGAAATACATATGTGAGAATGCTCTTTATTGATTACAGCTCGGCATTCAACACTATTATTCCCTCAAAACTCGTCCCCATGCTCCTTGATCTTGGACTGGAGACCTCCATTTGTGGATGGATATTCGATTTCCTGACGGACAGGCCCCAGGTGGTGAGAATTGGCAGCCACACCTCTTCCTCACTGATCCTCAACACAGGCACACCACAGGGCTGTGTGCTCAGTCCTCTCCTGTACTCTCTGTTCACACACGACTGTACTGCTAAGCACAGCTCAAACAGCATCCTAAAGTTTGCTGACGACACGACCATCTTGGGCCTCATCACAGACAACAATGAGACGGCCTACAGAGAGGAGGTAAAGGCACTAAACAGCTGGTGTCAGGAAAATAACCTCTCTCTCAATGTCAGCAAAACTAAAAAGATGATCGTGGACTACAGGAGACAGCAGGGGAGTGGACACCTCCCCATCCACATCGGTGATGCTGAGGTTGAAAGGGTCAGCAGCTTTAAGTTCCTCGGTGTGCACATCACTGAGGACCTTTCCTGGACACTGCACACAGACACAATAACAAAGAAGGCCCACCAGCGGCTCTTTTTCCTGAGAGGACTGAGGAAGTTTGGCATGAACGCCAGCATCCTCACAAACTTCTACAGATGCACCATCGAGAGCCTGCTGACGGGCTGCATTACAGTCTGGTACGGGAACTGTTCTGCCCACAGCCACAAATCACTACAGAGAGTGGTGAAGACGGCACAGCACAGCACATCACTGGCAACTGTCTCCCGGCCACTCAGGACATTTCCTACCGGCAGTGCCTGCGGAAGGCACGCAGCATCATCAAGGACCACAGCCACCCAGGACACAGGCTGTTCTCCTTGTTACCGTCAGGCAGACGATACAGGAGTATGGCTGCGCGTACCACCAGACTTAAGAACAGTTTCTACCATCAGGCCATCAGGCTTCTGAACTCATAAACACATTTCAAATCATATATGTTGATTATTTTTAATATTGTCTTTTTACCTATTTTTAATATTGTCTTTTTACCTTACTAATGTCATTTTAAAAATCTTATTTATCCTTGGAATATTACTGCTGAGGTGACCCGTTGTCTTGTCAAATACATTTCATTGTACCGTTGATCCTGTGGCAACCTACATATGACAAATAAAATTATTATTTATTATTATTATTTATTATTTAAATGGCAGAAGAGTTGAACAGGTACTTCGGATCTGTCTTCACTAAGGAAGACACAAACAATCTCCCAGATATACTAGAGGACAGAGGATCTAGTGGGGTAGAGGAACTGAAAGAAATTTGCATTAGGCGAGAAATAGTATTGGGTAGACTAATGGAACTGAAGGATGATAAATCCTCTGGGCCTGATGGTCTGCATCCCAGGGTACTCAGGGAGGTGGCTCTAGAAATAGTGGACGCATTGGTGATCATTTGCCAATGTTCAATAGATTCATGATCAGTTCCTGTGGATTGGAGGATAGCTAATGTTATCCCACTTTTCAAGAAAGGAGTGAGAGAGAAAACAGGGAATTACAGACCAGTTAGCCTGACTTCGGTGGTGGGAAAGATGCTGGAGTCAATTATTAAAGAGGTGCATTTGGATAGCAGTAAAAGGATAAGTCCAAGTCAGCTTGGATTTATGAAAGGGAAATTATGCTTGACTAACCTTCTGGAATTTTTGAGGATGTGACAAATAAAATGGATGAAGGGGAGCCAGTGGATGTAGTGTATCTAGACTTTCAGAATGCCTTTGATAAGGTCCTACACGGGAGATTGGTGAGCAAAATTAGAGCACATGGTATTGGGGGTAGGGTGTTGACATGGATAGAGAATTGGTTGGCAGACAGGAAGCAAACAGTAGGAGTGAACGGGTCCTTTTCAGAATGGCAGGCAGTGGCGAGTGGAGTGCCGCAAGGCTCGGTGTTGGGGCCGCAATTGTTTACCATATATATTAATGATTTGGGAGAGGGAATTAAAAGCAACACTAGCAAGTTTGCGGATGACACAAAGCTAGGTGGCAGTGTAAACTGTGAAGAGGATGTTAGGAGGTTGCAGGGTGACCTGGACAGGTTGAGTGAGTGGGCAGATGCGTGGCAGATGCAGTATAATATAGATAAATGTGAGGTTATCCACTTTGGCGGCAAAAACAAGGAGGCAGATTATTATCTCAATGGTGTTAGGTTAGGTAAGGGGGAAGTGCAGCGAGACCTGGGTGTCCTTGTACACCAGTCACTGAAAGTTGGCGAGCAGGTACAGCAGGCTGTGAAGAAAGCTAATGGCATGTTGGCCTTCATAACGAGAGGATTTCAGTATAGGAATAAAGAGGTTCTTCTCCAGTTGTATAGGGCCCTGGTAAGACCACATCTGGAGTATTGTGTGCAGTTTTGTTCTCCTAATTTGAGGAAGGACATCCTTGTAATTGAGGCAGTGCAGCGTAGGTTCACGAGATTGATCCCTGGGATGGCGGGACTGTCATATGAGGAAAGATTGAAAAGACTAGGCTTGTATTCACTGGAGTTTAGAAGGGTGAGAGGGGATCTTATAGAAACATATAAAATCATAAAAGGACAAGCTAGATGCAGGAAAAATGTTCCCAATGTTGGTCGAGTCCAGAACCAGGGGCCACAGTCTTAGAATAAAGGGGAAGCCATTTAAAACTGAGGTGAGAAGGACCTTTTTCACCCAGAGAGTTGTGAATTTGTGGAATTCTCTGCCACAGAAGGCAGTGGAGGCCAAATCACTGGATGGATTTAAGAGAGAGTTAGATAGAGCTCTAGGGGGTAGTGGAATCAAGGGATATGGGGAGAAGGCAGGCACGGGTTACTGATTGTAGATGATCAGCCATGATCACAATGAATGGCGGTGCTGGCTCGAAGGGCCGAATGGCCTCCTCCTGCACCTATTTTCTATGTTTCTATGTTCCCTCAGATTAAGCATACAATAATGAGAAAGACAATACCAAATTCAATAAAGGTGCAAAATTACAGAATTGTGCAAGATTGTAGTGCAATCTGAAGCAGTGCAAAGTAATATTAAATTATAATAACAAGACAAGGTAGAATTATGTGCGGCACAGTGTCACAGCATAGAGGTACTGCCTCACAGTGCCGGAGTCCTGGGTTGGATCCTGACTGTAGATGCTGTCTGAACAGAGTTTGTATGTTCTCCCTGTGACCGCCTGGGTTTTCTTCGGGTGCTCCGGTTAATAGGGGTAGTATATGTGGGTGGTTGATGACCAGCATGGGCTTGATGGGCTGAAGGGCCTGTTTCCCAGCTGTATCCTTGTACACCTCAATGGCATTCTCAACGGTGGCACTTGAAGATGACAAAAGTTCAGTTGTGAAGGAACTACTGAGGTAACTGCAGTTTAAATTTTCTGAAGACTACATACAGCAGGATGTCAGCGAGGGAGAGCTTTGGCAGTGGAACTGATGTTTCTGCCCCTGGGAGCAAGAGTGAGCCGGCAAATGTCTTCTCAGGTGGCTTGGAATATGCAGTGGTATTAATCCTTAATCTCGTGGTAACCTTCAAGCAATTAAAAGTGCCGTCACTGTTCAGGAAGGTATCTGCTCGGAACAGATGGCAGGGCTTAGACACGGCCTTTCTGCTGATGAAGTCTGCCATCTGTATGCTGCTGCCGATGGGAAGATCGAACGCCATCGAAGCAAAAGTCTCGAAGATGCCCAGATAGAAGTGTCAGCCTCTGTTAATAGAGATACAATAATGAATATAATTGGTCTATTAATACAAGTTCTATGCTCAATGTTATTTATGGAAAATCATTCAACAATCGTTGCTATGAATCTCAGTTCAAGTCCCACAAAGAAAACTTTACTAGCCATCATTTTGAAGGTAATTTAAAAATCTATTCATCTGACTAACATGTTTTTTCTTTGGATAGACACAAAAAGCTGGATTAACTCAGCGGGCCTCTGGGTTTCTTTGTCTCTGCTGCGAAACCTGATTGAGTGGAAAACTCTTTGATATTGTTCAGTAAAAGTTATGTTAAGATGAATCTTAATCAGGGTTCTTCAGCAACCGAGGCAAAAAATCAGCAGCTTCACGGGCCCATGAACTCTACCTACTAGATGGTAGAAGGTGAAAACCTAGTTCAGAGATACAGCATGGAAACAGGGCCTTCGGCCCACCGTCCATGCCGACCTGCTCACATTAGTTCTAGGTAGAAACAAAGAACTGCAGATTCTAGTTAAAACTAGTTCTAGTTCTCCAGCGATGTTGCCTGAGCCGCTGAGTTATTCCAGCACATTGGGTCCTTTTACACACGAGTCAAGTCAAGTCAAGTCAAGTCAAGTCAAGTCAAGTTTATTTGTCACATACATATACAAGATGTGTAGTGAAATGAAAGTGGCAATGCCTGCGGATTGTGCTAAAACTACAAAACAAAATAGAAAAAAAAAATTTAACACAAAAAATAAATTAATACAGTAAATTAAATTAAATTAGTCCCTGGTGATATGAGAGTTAACAGTCCTAATGGCCTGTGGGAAGAAACTCCGTCTCATCCTCTCTGTTTTCACAGCGTGACAGCGGAGACGTTTGCCTGACCGTAGCAGCTAGAACAGTCCGTTGCTGGGGTGGTAGGGGTCCCCCATAATGTTGCTGGCTCTGGATCTGCACCTCCTGATGTGTAGGTTCTGCAGGGGGGCGAGTGTAGTTCCCATAGTGTGTTCACCCGAACGCACTACTCTCCGCAGAGCCTCCCTGTCCTGGGCAGAGCTGTTCCCAAACCAGATTGTGATGTTCCCGGACAAGATGCTTTCTACAGCCCCAGAGTAGAAGCACTGAAAGATCCTGAGAGAGACTCTAAATTTCCTCAACTGTCTGAGGTGGTAAAGGCGCTGCCTTGCCTTACTCACCAGTACGGCAATGTGTGTTGTCCATGTCAGATCCTCTGTGATGTGGACTCCCAGGTATTTAAAACTGCTCACCCTATCCACAGTAATCCCATTTATCTCCAGTGGCGTGTACGTCCTCGGATGTTGAGCCCTTCTAAAGTCTACAATCAGCTCCTTAGTTTTTGTGACATTCAAGAGGAGGCTGTTGTCCTGATACCAGAGTGCCAGATCAGGCACCTCCTCCCGGTAGGCCTTCTCATTGTTGTTGGCGATTCGGCCCACCACCACAGTGTCATCAGCAAACTTGATGATGGAGTTGAGTTCTATGTTATTCCACTTTTGCACCCACATTACGGCCAATTTACAGAGGGCCAATTATCCTCAAAACCCGCACATCTTTGAGATGTGGGGGGGTAACCGGAGCACCTGGAGGAAACCAAAGCGGTCAGAGGGAGAACATGCAAATTCCAGGCAGATTGAGGTCAGCTATGAACCCGGGTCTCTAGCTCTGTGAGACAGCCGTTCTACCAGCTGTGCCACCATTGTGGTGTCGGCTCCTGTGACTATCACAGATCAGAATGGCCCTCAGGAAATGGATGAAATTAGTAGTTTATATATACAGTAACCTATCATGTAAACATTTTAATACTATAGCCTTCCACTGTAACTTTGCATGAAACACCAGAGGCCACATGCCATTGAGTATTACTCTTAAGTCAAATTTCCACCTTGTTCTCAGGATAACAGCGACACTATTCAAAAGCACTCTACATGATCTGTAACTTCTTCGGGTTGTACAGATGCTGAGTAAAGTTCATAATTTTTACTCTCGCAAAATACAAAATGCTAGAGGAATTCTGAGGATCAGGCAGCATCTGTGGATGGAATGGAGAAGCGACACTCCTGGTCGGGACAATTCCTCAGACTCCCGATGGAGGTCTATAAAATCATGAAGGGCATAGACAAACTCCATACAGACAAGCACCCACAGTCAGGATCGAACCCGGGTCTCAGGAGCTGTAAGGCAGTAGCTCTACCACAGCGTCACCTTGCCACCCGGTAACTTGAGTGGGACACAATTGTATTTATGTATAGCATTATCTGATTTGTTTGGATAACATGCAAA
>NW_027603082.1:0-21996 GCF_053455715.1 Rhinoraja longicauda
AGTTGCTGCCTGGCCTGCTGAGTTACTCCAGCATTTTGTGAATATGTACATCTTTGTTGGATCATCTGCTGCCAGGGCAGGGGGGGGGGGGGGGGATGATGGCGAGCGGGCTGCAGGCTTATCTCCCACACTCTCCCAGCATTTCCGACAAAGATGAATCAAAACTGTTTCTCTCGGAACTTAACTAGTCTTCGGCAGGGCCGTTTTTACAACATTATGGGCCCCCGGACAAAGCAGTGTACTGGGGCCCCTACCGTTACTCTCCCCACCCCCCTTTCCCTACCAGCACCCCCCTGTCGTGCCGGCGAAAAGCACTTACCGAAAAGCACTTAGCGATGGACTTAGGGTGCTACATTGGTGTGAAAAGCACTTACAGATCGCTGTGAGAAGCACTTAGGGACCGAAAATGTTGCGAAAAAAGCACTTATTGAACCTACATTTTTAAAGTAGTATTTATTTATTGCAAGTCACTTAACATACACAGATCAGCATGGGGCCCCTATGCTCGTGGGGCTAGACACAGTTCAAGCTAGTTGTCACCAATTAATATCTGCCTTCACCTCATCAGACACGTTGTATTTTTCCTTGCAGAATTAACTGAAGGGAAAGAGTCCCACACAGTGCAGAAGATGTAAGTGGCCTGCCCACTTAGGCGACTGCCGGCGACTGCATAGTCGTAGCAGGTCGCCGAAAAACCAGCGACTGGACCCCCCCCTATGACAATGCCTACGACAAGCTACAACAACCTACCACCTAGTCGATGTCAGGTTACGGCAAGCTACCGACAACCGGCGATCCAGCCATCATGACTTAGGACGTCCACCTACGACCGCACCTACGACAACCTACGACCACGCAGGCAACAACCTACAACAACTGAAGTCAACCTACGTCTACCCGCGACAAGCTACGACCCTGTCGGCGACAACTGAAGACAATTCACTTCATTTTGGCGACCCCCCCGCAAATTAACACTATCCTAGACACTATCTAGGGACAATTTTTACATTCACCAAGCCAATTTACCTAGATATCTGTATGTCTTTGGCGTGTGGGAGGAAACCAAAGATCTTGGAGGAAAAACTATGCGGTCACATGGAGAACGTACTGACTCCGTACAGACAGCGCCCGTAGTCGTGATCGAGCCCGTGTCTCTGGCGCTGCAAGCGCTGTAAGGCAGCAACTCTACCGCTGCACCGCCTACGGTTTGTGGTCTGAAATGTCTTTGGCTTCAATGCAACATTAACGACGGCACATTATAACTTGCCGACTCCGGAATCTCACCTAATAGTTTAACCAAGTTAGAAAAAAAGATTGGATACAGAAATCTGATGTGGTTACTTATAGGGAACATTATGAAGTTGGATACCTGTGGTGTAAGCTACATTGCTCAAGGCATACTTTTGTGATGGTCGATTCAAGAACCGTTGAAAAGTCCTTTACTGCTA
This sequence comes from Rhinoraja longicauda, assembly GCF_053455715.1. NCBI lineage: Eukaryota > Metazoa > Chordata > Chondrichthyes > Rajiformes > Arhynchobatidae > Rhinoraja > Rhinoraja longicauda. The sequence goes on from NW_027603082.1 coordinate 1,449, forward strand.
TGCTGATATAGCATGACGTCTAATATAGCGTAAATTGATTATGCACCCTCTTTAATAGAGGAACTCAAAAGGTATCATTGCATGGAACATGCCATTCACTGTAAGCCATTGGAGCTATTTTGACTGTTCAAATGAAATCGAATAATATAACAAGCCCTCTTCCCCTCAAAACATAATCCTTCGCCATATTTGGTGTCTGTCATCACAATTTACAATGTTACATTGGTGTAAGGGAAAGAAATGTCTCTCATATATTCAAACATTTGAGGCCTGTGTTCCCCCTTGCTGCGGCTTCAGAAGCAAAGTCTTTCACTACCGCAGTTAATACAAAAGAAATTGCAGCTTGGTTATTGGAAATCACTGTGTAATAACTCGCGTGGAGTAATCAATTTCCTTGGTGGACTCTTAACTTCCAGCAAGAGATAGCTTCCTTTCCCAGAAGATCTTTTAGTAGAGCGCGGACATAGAAGAAACATAGAAAAATAGGTGCAGGAGTAGGTCATTCGGCCCTTTGAGCCAGCACCGCCATTCAATATGATGGCTGATCATCTAAAATCAGTACCCCTTTCCTGCCTTTCCCCCCCCCCATATCCCTTGATTCCTTTAGCCATAAGAGCTACACCTAACTCCCTATTGAAAACATCCAGTGACTTGGCCTCCACTTCCTTCTGTGGCTGAGAATTCCACGGATTCTCAACTCTCTGGGTGAAATGGTTTTTCCTCATCTCAGTTCTCTGCTCTTGTCTCCTGCAGTTAGTTGCGAGGTTCTGACTATTTATCAAAATCACCGTTTCTCCGAATGCTCCCCACAGCAGGAAGAGGTGAGCCACTACTGGAAATTGCAAAGAAGGCCATTCGTGCATCTAAAGGACACAAAGTGCTGGTGTAGCACAACGGCTCAGGCAGCATCGCTGGGTAACATATCGGGTCAGTCCAAAGAAGGATCCCAAGCTGAAACATCACCTATCCATGTTCTCTAGAGATGCTGCCTGCCGTACTCCAGCACTTTGTGTCCTTTTGTATAAACCAGCATCTACATTTCCTTGCTTCTTCATACAACCACCTATTGGTCATCCTACAGATCGGCCTAATCATTCACTACAAACAAAACATTTGATTTAGCCAACACCACACTGGCGCAGCGGTAGAGTTGCTGCCTTACAGCGCCAGAAACCCGGGTTTGATCCTGACTATGGGTGGTGTCTGTACGGAGATTGTACGTTTTCCCTGTGACTACATCGTTTTTTCCTGGTACTCCGGTTTCCTCCCACACTCCAAAGACGTACACTTGCCTTCCTTCACAGTGAGGATTGTGGGGAATCTGCTGTGGTGGATGTTTATGTTAACTTTTATGTAGTTGTGGGTCCTGTAGCTTTTTTTTTTGTATGGCTGTATGGTAATTCGCATATCACTGAACCTTAATTGGTACACATGACAATAAAAGACCTTAGAAACCTTTGATTTTAGATGATCAGTCATGATCATATTGAATGGCGGTGCTGGCTCGAAGGATGGACTGGCCTACTCCTGCACCTATTTTTCTATGTTTCTATTTTTCGACAATGTTTCACATTGGGACCCTTCTTCAGGTCCTGTCCCAAAATATTGCCTATCCATTTTCACCACAGATGCTGCCTGACCCTTTGAGTTATCATATCATATCATATCATATATATACAGCCGGAAACAGGCCTTTTCGGCCCTCCAAGTCCGTGCCGCCCAGTGATCCCCGTACATTAACACTATCCTACACCCACTAGGGACAATTTTTACATTTTACCCAGCCAATTAACCTACATACCTGTACGTCTTTGGAGTGTGGGAGGAAACCGAAGATCTCGGAGAAAACCCACGCAGGTCACGGGGAGAACGTACAAACTCCTTACTGTGCAGCACCCGTAGTCAGGATCGAACCTGAGTCTCCGGCGCTGCATTCGCTGTAAAGCAGCAACTCTACCGCTGCGCTACCGTGCCGCCCTAGTTACTCTAGTTTTGTCTGTATGTTCTGAAGGCAGTTTTGAAAAGATAAATCAATAAAAAAACTTTTATACAGAAATGATTAAACTTTTCTTCCAATATAAATTTTGTGTGCAGTGAAATACTGAGCTTTCCCAATAAATTCTTCGTTTTAAAAGAATCATCTGAATATTAACAAACTGAAATATTGGATTACTTAGGAGAGGTACATTCCACAGAGAAATGAATAATCCTAAATGTTGTAAGGTATTGCAAAATCAGTCAGTATGATGAATATACTCGTTTGTCTTGTGGATAATAATTGCTGGCTATTGAGAGCAAAGGGAAACAGGTTTTTTTGGTGAACCCCCATTATGTGATATTGCTGTCTTCACTCCAGTGGCATGAGGAATAGGGAGCACTAATGTCTCTCAAGGAAGTAAGTCTGACCTTAACTCCATCCCTGCTCTAGTTCACATCTGATCCACTTGGCTCGCTGTAGTCAGCGAAATTAGTTTAGAGATACAGTGCAGAAACAGGCCCTTTCGGCCCACCGGGTCCGCGCCGACCAGCAATTCCCGCACATTACTGGTGAGACTGCACCTGGAGTACTGTGTGCAGTTTTGGTCTCCAAATTTGAGGAAGGATATTCTTGCTATTGAGGGCGTGCAGCGTAGGTTCACTAGGTTAATTCCCGGAATGGCGGGACTGTCGTATGTTGAAAGGCTGGAGCAATTAGGCTTGTATACACTGGAATTTAGAAGGATGAGGGGGGATCTTATTGAAACATATAAGATAATTAGGGGATTGGACACATTAGAGGCAGGAAACATGTTCCCAATGTTGGGGGAGTCCAGAACTAGGCTTGTATACACGTTAGAGGCAGGAAACATGTTCCCAATGTTGGGGGAGTCCAGAACAAGGGGCCACAGTTTAAGAATAAGGGGTAGGCCATTTAGAACTGAGATGAGGAAAAACTTTTTCAGTCAGAGAGTTGTAAATCTGTGGAATTCTCTGCCTCAGAAGGCAGTGGAGGCCAATTCTCTGAATGCATTAGAGAGAGCTAGATAGAGCTCTTAAGGATAGCGGAGTCAGGGGGTATGGGGAGAAGGCAGGAACGAGGTACTGATTGAGAATGATCAGCCATGATCACATTGAATGGTGGTGCTGGCTTGAAGGGCCGAATGGCCTACTCCTGCACCTATTGTCTATTGTCTATTGTCATAAGGTCATGAGGAATAGCAGTAGAATTAATTCATTCGGCCCCATCAAGTCTACACCGTTCAATCATGGCTGATCCATCTCTCCCTCCTAACCCCATTCTCCTGCCTTCTCCCCATAACCTCTGCACGCGTACTAATCAAAAATCTATCTATCTCTGCCTTTAAAATATCTGCTGACATGGCCTCCACAGCCTTCTGTGTCAAAGAATTCCACAGATTCATCACCCCTAAATTCCACAGATTCACCACTAAAGAAATTTCTCCTCATCTCCTTCCTAAAGGAATGTCCTATAATTGTGAGGCTATGACCGCCAGTCCTAGACTCTCCCACAAGTGGAAACATCCACTCCACATCTGCTCTATCCAAGCTTTTGACTATTCTGTATGTTTCGATGAGGTCCCCCCCACTCATCCTTCTAAAATCCGGCTTGTACAGGCCCAGTGCTGACAAACACTCATCATGGGTTAACCTTCTCATTCCTGGGATCATTCTTGTAAACCTCCTCTGGACCCTCTCCAGAGCCAGCACGTCCTTCCTCAGCGGCACGGTGGCGCAGCGGTAGAGTTGCTGCCTTACAGCGAATGCAGCGCCAGAGACTCGGGTTCGATCCTGACTAAGGGCGCCGTCTGTACGAAGTTTTACGTTCTCCCCGTGACCTGCGTGGGTTTTCTCCGAGATCTTCGGTTTCCTCCCACACTCAAGACGTACAGGCGTGTAGGTTAATTGGCTGGGCAAATGTTAAAAAAAAATTGTCCCTAGTGGGTGTAGGATAGTGTTAGTGTGCGGGGATCGCTGGGCGGCGTGGACCCGGTGGGCCGAATGGCCTGTTTCTGCGCTGTATCTCTAAATATAAAAAATATGGTGCCCAGAATTACTCACAATATTCCAAATTCCGCCTTACCAGCGCCTGAAAGAGCCTTAACATTACATCCCTGTTTTTGTATACAGGCCCTCTTGAAATAAATGCTCGCATTGAGTTGTCTTTCTTTACTACCGATTCGAATTGCAGATTAACTTTTTGGGAATCCTGCACCAGCACTCCTATGTCACTTTGCACTTCCGATTTCTGAATTCTCTCTCTATTTAGAAAATAGTCCACGCCACTACGGTTCAGTGTAAGACCATTGACCGAAACAATGCTGTTGCCTCCTTACCACTCTCTGAAATAGCCTGCACAGCCTGTTAAGTTGCATTAATACCGCTGGGTTGAACCTCATTGAGTAAAATCCCCAGCCTGTGCAAACCTGGCATCAACCAAGACATCGCATTGATTTTAAGGTGAAGGGGAAAAGATTTAATTGGAATCTGAGGGGTAACCTTTTCACACAAAGGGTAGTGGGTGTATGGAACAAGCTGCCAGAGGAGGTAGCTGAGACAGGGACTATCCCAACTTTTATGAAACAGTTAGACAGGTATGTGGGTAGGACAGGTTTGGAGGGATGTGGGCCAAACGCGGGCAGGTGAGACTAGTGTAGCTGGGACATGTTGGCCAGTGTGGGCAAGTTGGGCCGAAGGGCCTGCATCACTCAATGACTGGCAAAGTTGTGTAGAAAGGAACGGCAGATGCTGGTACATATCGAAGATTGACACAAGGTGCTGCAGTAACTCAACGGGTCAGACAGCTTCTCTGGAGAAAAAGGATGGGTGACGTTTCGGTCGGATTCCTTCAGAATGAAAGTAGAGGAGAGGGAACTGGAGGGAAGAGAGTTGTACTGGCGAAGTTGAGCTGGTCAAGTCCTCCTCAAGAATGTGTCCTGCCTGCACCCCTTCATCCTTGGCGGCCCACCGCAGCGTCCCCTCTTTGTTTACTGTGCTAGACTACTGTACTCTCATCAATTTACATCCTGGAAATGAATGTAGAGTTGCCGCCTTACAGCGCTTGCAGCGCAGGAGACCCGGGTTCGATCCCGACTGCGGGTGCTGTCTGTCAGGATTTTGTCCATTCTCCCCGTGACCTGCGTGGGGTTTTTTCCGAGACCTTTGGTTTCCTCCCACACTCCGAAGACGTACAGGTATGTAGGGTAATTGGCTTGGTACAAGTGGTAAATTGTCCCTAGTGTGTTGATGTGCGGGGGTCGCTGGTCGGTGCGGACTCGGTGGGCTAGTTTCCGCGCTGTATCCCTAAAATAAACTGAACTAAACGTTGGTCGGATTGAGCTCTGGAGACAGTTTGTGTGTGTGTGCATCATCGTGCTAAATGGGATAATCTCAGAACAGATCCAGGAAATGAAAACCAGACGTCCACAAAGCACAGTGGAGCAATATCTGCAGCACAATAGTATTCCTTCACAATCAGTAACTTCAGGGTGCAACAGAACTCTCACATTGCAATCAAAAATTACCCTGGAATTGCTGAGAATAGCAGCAGGCGTAATAAAAATTCAAGTTTATGTGGAGCTATTAAGTGAATGAGTGCATTTTATGGTTCTGGTAATAAAATCACTTTTTTTCCCCCCCCTCATCCCTGCACCATCTCCAACACCATCTCCAACCTCTGAAAGATTATTGACGATGTTGGCGGCACGGTAGCGCAGCGGTAGAGTTGCTGCTTTACAGCGAATGCAGCGCCGGAGACTCAGGTTCGATCCTGACTACGGGTGCTGCACTGTAAGGAGTTTGTACGTTCTCCCCGTGACCTGCGTGGGTTTTCTCCGAGATCTTCGGTTTCCTCCCACATTCCAAAGACGTACAGGTATGTAGGTTAATTGGCTGGGTAAATGTAAAAAAAAAAAAATTGTCCCTAGTGGGTGTAGGATAGTGTTAATGTACGGGGATCACTGGGCGGCACAGACTTGGAGGGCCGAAAAGGCCTGTTTCCGGCTGTATATATATATATGATATGTTACACTTCACCATCCTCTCCATACACGATACAGGCTATCCATGCACCCAAGTTGTACAAAGACAGGCAATCGATCAGTTGTGCTGTAGTCACTATCCTTCTTTCTTCTCACTCGGGACAATTTCCAATTTTTACCAATGCCAATTCGCCTGCCTCCCCCAATTCAACCCCATTCTCCTGCCTTCTCCCCATAACCCAAGACACCCGTATTAATCAAGAATCTATCTATCTCTGCCTTAGAAATATCCATTCGCTTGGCCTCCACAGCCTTCTGCGGCAAAGGAAACCACAGCTTCAACCACCCACTGACGGAATTGTCGATATCACTACCGTGGTACTTTTAAAACAACTGACCAGCGACTACCCTGTACGTTAGCACTATCTTACACGCACTCGGGACAATTTACACTTTAACCGGACCCAATTAACCTTCAAACCTGCACGTCTTTGGAGTGTGGGACAAAACCGGAGCACCCGGAGAAAACCCACGGGGTCACAGGGAGAACGGACAAACTCCATACAGACGGCACCCATAGTCGAGATCGAACCCGGGTCCCTGGCGCTGTAAGACAGCAGCTCCACTGTTCCTCCACTGTACCACCCACGTTTAATTCCGTTCACACATCCTCAGAAATTAATGTAGTCCATACCTTAAAGCGCTGTGGCAGATAACTTGAGGTATATATGCTTATAAATCTCCCAAAGATAGACACAAAATGCTGGACTAACTCAGCGGGTCAGGCACCAAAGGAATAGATGATGCTTCAGGTCGAGACCCTTCTTCGGACCTGTAAGAAAATAACTGCAGATGCTGGTACAAGTCGAAGGTATTTATTTCACAAAATGCTGGAGTAACTCAGCAGGTCAGGCAGCATCTCAGGAGAGAAGGAATGGGTGACGTTTCGGGTCGGACCCTGCTTCAGACTTCTTCGGACCTGAGTCTGATGAAGGGTCTTGACCTGAAATGTCACCTATTCCTTTCCTCCAGAGATGCTGCCTGACCCGTTGAGTTACTCCAGCATTTTGTGTCCATCTTCGGTGTTAACCAGCGTCTGCAGTTCATTCCTACACATTCTAACTTTCCTGTCTTTAGGCAAGGAGACGACTTAGAATTGTTGTTTATTTTTTTCCTGCAAGTGTCTGTAATTCTGCAAGCAGTAAAATCTTGATTGTTTAGCAAGGGAAAGATGTCAATCAGTGGTTCGCTACTTCTCAGATAGGATGGATTGTGTAACAAGCGAAGGAGTAGATTAATGCATTCATTTTTCTCCTTTCTCCTTGCTGATAACGTCCACGCTGCAGGTCGGCACGGTGGCGCAGCGGTAGAGTAACTGCCTTGCAGAGCTTGCAGTGCCAGAGATCTGGGTTCGATCCCGGCTGGTGCTATCTGTACGGAGTTTGTACGTTCTCCCCATGACCTCCAAAGACACACAGTTATGTAGGTAAATTGGCTTGGTAAATCTAAAACAAATGTCCCTAGTGTGTGTGTGTGTAGGATAGTATTAATGTGCGGGGATCGCTGGTCGTGGTTGGCCGAAGGGCCTGTTTCCGTGCTGTATCTCTAAACTAAACTAAACTATAATGGCATTGTTGGAGACTTGTGAATAAATCACTCGTACACACACTTGGTCAAAACACAAAGAAACTTAAAAACTAAGGGAAGGAAAGGAAAGATGATGTGGGTGGAATATGTAAATCCAGGCATTTTCACACCATTTCTAGCCGTATAACCAGATGCAGATGTCCCAATTGATTGAAGTTGTTGTTTATAAGAATGACTTTTTTTAGTGTGTTTATTTTTATTAGAGCTTTAGAATTTATTTTTGCAGATGTTGGGGAAATTAAAAACAGGTCCTCTGTTGTGCATTGTCAGAGAAATTCAATTCTTGTTTAAAAAAAGAACTAAATGTAATATTTGTGGTTATTGTGGCCTTCGAACCAAAGCTGATATGGTTAAATTGGACCCCGAACATTTTTAATAGCCACTGCCGATGGCAATAGGAGTTTAAAATTGATTTTTCGAGTGACTTTGTACATTTTTTAAAATAATGTTTATTTTAGTGTAGTTTTATTGCTCTTTTCTATCCTCATAACATCATGGGGTGTGTATCCTGAACACCACTGAGAAGATTGGCACTTCAGATATTTTTATAAACTTGGTGAGCCCTTTTCAGTGGTTAGTTAATAGGAAGTCAATGCGATTCAAGGCAAAACGATTGATAATTCTGTCTGTCAGGTCAGTTGGACGTCTGCCGCCAGTTTGGGCGGTTGTCAATTAATTGTTTTCACCTATCTAAATCCAATTATCAGTCTAACTGTTTTAAACCTTGCTTTGTCAGTTAGATGCACAGCTCACCAGAAATGTACACCCAGTAAAGCATCCTAAATATGTCCTCTGTTCCTCTTTGTCAGTTTAGTGTAGTGTTACGGCGTTTAGTGTCTTTAGTGTAGAGTTACGGCGCGGAAACAGGCCCTTCGGCCCACCCGGCCCGGCGCCGACCAGCCATCCCCGCGCACGGACGCTATCCTACACACACTAGGGACAATTTACAATTATACCAAGCCAATTAGCCTACAAAGCTGTGCACCTTTGGAATGTGGGAGGAAACCGGAGATCCCGGAGAAAACCCACGCAGGTCACGGGCAGAACGTACAAACTCTGTACAAACAGCACCTGTAGTCAGTTTCGAACCGGGGTCTCTGGCGCTGCGAGGCAGCAACTCTACCGCTGCGCCACTGTGTCGTCCCAACTTTATCTCATTTAAGGAAGAAGTTTCCTGTTCTATTTGTTCTCATTTAAGGATAGAAACATTCTTCCATTGATGCAATGCTTTTTATGACATTAGATTATCTCAAGTTATTGCAGTACTTCAAATAATTGAAATACGTGTAATTGCTCTTATAACGTATCGACCTAAATGGTTATTGTGTCAAAAATTGCCTGATTATAATAATCTGTTTTCTTTTCAGTATTGGTAATAAGGTTCTGCAGTGCAGTTGTTGAGTATCTGAATGTCTTTTGAGCCAAGTTTCATACACACCCTCCAAACATTTCAATTTACGTTCAGCATTTCATAAATGTATTGACATATGTATCGCTGGCTTGTTTCATTAGAAGGCGCACAAATGTTAAGAGATTCTCTTCTGTAGATGCACTTCATACTGATATTTTTTGAAATCTCCTGTTCTAAGTGAATCGTTTTAAGATTTGTGTTTTTTTCTCCGGGCAATGTGTCAAGCAATTATAATACAGTGGGAAAAAATGCTTCATTAACTGCATATAAATGCTTCAGTCAAAACCTATTAATGCACTGGAAATGTAAAGTTACTTAGGTAGTTCCTTTATCCTGTACTGAGATCAGTTTCAACTCAGTAGGGTGACTTCTTAATTAGGCCAGGCGTCCCAGCCAGCAGCCTGGACCCCTTTCTGCCTTCTAGCATTTCACGAAGGAAATTGTCTTTGCTTATTTCCTGAGATACACTACTTGAAAAAAAGTGTGTGTGATTTCAAGGAGAGGAAAGGAAGTGTAATTCAATCAAGTTTATTGGATTTTTAAGGAACGTCAGTGTCCTTTCTGTACACTGGTTGCACAGTTTGACAGCCAATGTATGAGATTTCATGTTTCGCCCGCATAATCGGGGAGATTGAAGGCTGGGAGCCAGGTGACGCGGCTGAATTAAAGACTCATGCAGCCTCACTGACCTACGTGTCACCTTAAGGACGGGTCGACAACCCAAATGACATGTTATTTTATCATTAATTCACTCCGCTTGCAGGCGGTATTTTATAGCTGCCTTCATTCCCGCTATTAAGTGGGAGGAACATACCGTTTTTGTGACGCTGGTGGAACTTGTCGATGTAAGTAGAATGAACCGCATTTGAAAATGAGTATCTGCATTTATTTTTGCTTGAAGATAATATCACAACCGCCCTCTGGGAGTTTATGATATTTGGCCATTTACTCAGAATGAAAAAAAAACCCCCAATGTTTTCCTTTTGATGTCAGGTCTGAAAACAAGGAACTGCAGATGCCGGTTTACACAAAAGGACACGCAGTGCTGGAGTAACTCAGCAAGTCAGGCAGCGTCTCTGGAGAACATGGATAGGTGACGTTTCGGGTGACTTCCTCAGATTGATGCATTTTCTCCAGAGATGCTGCCTGACCTGCTGAGTTACTCCAGCACTTTTGCAGTAAAATGTAGGTTAAACCTTAAGCTTATCTGGTCATCCAAGTTTGACTCAACATTTTTGCAACACACTTCAACAGGCTGATTTGAAACCAGGACTGGAAAGGATTGTGTATCTTGTTGGAGAGAAAAAGAGTGGCACAGTAGCACAGCGGTAGAGTTGCTGCCTTACAGTGCTAGTGAGACGGGTCCAATCCTGACTACTGGTGCTGTCTGTACGGAGTTTGTACGTTCTTCCCCTGACCTGCGTGGGTTTACTCCGGGTGTCCGGTTTCCTTTCACACTCCAAAGAGTGTGGGTTTGTAGGTTAATTGGCTTCTGTAAATTGTCTCTGGTGTGTAGGATAGAACTAATGTGTAGGTGATGGATGGATGGCGTGGACTTGGTTGGTCATCAGGACCGTCTCCATGCTGTATCTCAAACTAAACTAAACTAAACTACTGTTGAGATGGTTCAAGAATCAATACAGAGGAAACAAAAGGAGCTAAAATCAAAAATGGACTTTGGTCCCAGATAGAGAATTTCAAATTGCTTGCAAACGGTACCTAATAAAAACAATAGCTGAAATCTCCATGGGGTGGGGTGGGGGAGGGATGTAGGAGAAGTCCATTTGAGATCGATATGCCCTTAATATCATGTATCTACTAATGGAAGTCTGAAATGAAGTCAACTTGCTGTAGCAGATTTGGAAACGCAAAACCTGAGGCACACGGCCCTGTAGCTATCCAAGACTCTGTTGATTGACGAGTCAACTTGGCAACTGATGGAGCCTGCAGGGGTAGATGTATGATTGGAAACTGGGATTCTTCCCACTTGGCTCTCAAATGACTCTGCGAGGCAATGTCGTAACTAGTAAGGAGGAAAGGCTTGTTGGACAAACAAAAGAACGTATTATCAGTACATCATGCTGTCAGGTTACGATTGCTTCTGGCTAATCTTGAGTAAAACCACCTTGTCCTTTACATGTTCCCTTTGGCAGCACAGTCTGTAGAAACCAATGCAGACTGGATGAACACTACGTGTAGAAAGGAATTGCCGATGCCGGTAATATACCGAAAATAGACACGAAGTGCTGGAGAAACTCAGCAGGACAGGCAGCATCGCTGGGGGAAAAGGATGGCGACGCTTCGGGTCAGGACCCTTTTTCAGTCCGAAGAAGGGTCCCGACCTGAAACGTCACCCATCCTTTTTCTCCAGCGATGTTCCCTGACCCTCTGAGTTACTCCAGCACTTTGTGTTTATCTTCTGGATGGACCGTATGTCACCTGTGGTTAGACACAAAATGCTGGATTAGCTCAGCGGGACAGGCAGCATCTCTGGAGGGAAGGAATGGGTGACGTTTCGGGTCGAGACCCTTCTTCAGACTCTATCGATCTAAATAGTTTGCACTGTTCGTCTCACACCTTTGGTTTTAATCTCCAGCCTTTGTTCCAACCATCTACCTCTCAACCCCCCCTCACCTGTGTCTACCTATCACCTGCCATGTGTTGCACTGCTCTCTTCTCTCTCCCAGCTCTCTCCCCTCCCCTCCCCCCACAATCAGTCTGAAGAAGGATACTGACCCAAAAGGTCATGTTGCCCTGGGTCTCTGGTGCTGTAAGGCAACAACTCTACCGTTACGCCTAGATTACTAAAACGTATAGCTGCATGCAATAACTCTTAACATCTATGCTTTAAGGATAAATAATTTAAACAGCTTGACTTCCAAGAATTCAAGGTTCGCTGAAATATTATGAAAAATACTTATTTGTTTGTTTTTTTTGTTCCAATATCAAAGGCTAGATCTTAGTTTCCAACTTATTCACAAAATGCTGGAGTAACTCAGCAGGTCAGGCAGCATCTCGGGAGAGAAGGAATGGGTGACGTTTCGGGTCGAGATCGACCCGAAACGTCACCCATTCCTTCTCTCCCGAGATGCTGCCTGACCTGCTGAGTTACTCCAGCATTTTGTGAATAAATCGATTTGTACCAGCATCTGCAGTTATTTTCTTATACTCTTAGTTTCCAACTCTTGGTTTAACGGTGAATTAAACGGGGGGACTGGTTTTCGTATGTGTCGGACTATCACAGCAAAGTTTTAAAATTCTAAAATGTTCTCCAAACTTTTGCCCCTCATTTCTATATCGTTTCTGTGCAGCGTACACAGCAGAATGAAAAGGTGAATAACCTCAGTAAAGCACCGGTTCTTAATGCCAATCTCAAGATTGTTTGAGAAATTGAAACCTTTTCACTTGTGAAACAAAGGATACAATTTGGCTCCGCAAGAGATGGCTTCCATTTCCCACACTCTGCAATTCTATTCAACTGAGATTTTAGATAGTTGTGGAAATTATTTCCCCCCATTCCTTGACCATTTGACTGAGCAGAGAAAGTGCACATCATGTTTTATTCTCTCAACACAGGAGTCCATTACCATCTTTAGCCCAATTTTCAGAATTCCTTCTTGATGTTATTTATTTGATTAGCGTTAAACTGTTCAGGGCACTTATAATGAAGGAGACTGGCATAAAATGTGCAGGACAGGGACAAGTTATGGTCCTGACCAGTTGTCCTCCTGTTTATGTGCCTCTCAAGCACACTTTAAGTCTGATATTTCATTAAGCACCCAGTTCCTGCAGTTGCAAGTTTCACATTCTTTCCATTTTCTGCGAGACTTCCATTGTGGTCAGAGTGGAGGAATAACTTAGAAGGTTTACTGAGAAAGTGCAGAAGGGCGGCACGGTGGCGCGGCGGTAGAGTTGCTGCCTCACAGCGCCAGGGTCCCGGATTCCATCCTGACCACGGGTGCTGCCTGTACGGAGTTTGTACGTTTTCCTTGTGACCGGCGTGGGTTTTCTCCAGTTGCCTCCCATGTCCTTTATTCCAACGGATTTCCATGCTTTTCTTCTTTCTGGATATCCTTTCTGCAGTGGTCTACGACGGGGACCGCGAGCTGATGGTTTTTAAAAAACTTTGTTAATGGTTAGATAAGTCTGTCGGTGATCGTATTTTAAGACAGAAATCCCGCTTGCCGCGAATGCTGTTCAATTTACGCTGGGACGTTTGCTCGCAATCCCTCTTCCGAGAACCTAATACCTGCCCGGAGAGTATTGAGACACCATACAACTGCTTCGACAGGGGAAGAGAGGAAGAAATGGAGTAAGCGGAGTTGGCTTCTGTGGCCCTGACCAGAGTGGAGACTGCTTTCTGAAGTTGTGATCCGTTATTCTCTGGGGTAGTTATAGAAACCCCCGTGCGCAGCGGGAGGAAGGAGAAATCTTGGAAGTTTTTCCTCAGTAATTGATTGTAACAGAGGAAGGAAGGATGTCATGAGGAAGGCCCATGTAGCTTCTCGACTGTATGCGATTAGTTGCTGTGAGTCCTGATGAAAGAATATTTTGGTGCTTTTAATCCCCAGAAGTGCAGCAATGCATATTAATGAGAGGGATGTCTGTCAGGCAACTGGGAAAAGAAAACACTGCGGTTGAAGTCACAGAAACTAGTCTACTGTAACATTTACAATGGGTTGCGTAACTGCACAATGCTCAGCATCAGGCAGCTGGATTTGGACTGTTTAAATATTATTTTTTAAGATTTTAGCACCTTGGTTACTGGTTTCATCAACATTGTCCCATGGTAGTGTGTTAAGGTAAGCAAATGGCAAGTTTTCAACGGCAGCTGATAAATGTTATTCCATCTCGAGAGGCGATGAATTCAATGACATTAGTTTAATGTCGTAGAAACATAGAAACAGAGAAAATAGGTGCAGGAGGAGGCCATTCGGCCCTTCGAGCCTGTACCGCCATCCATTGTGATCATGGCTGATCATCCACAATCAGTAACCCGTGTCCAACTTCTCCCCTTCTCCCTTGATTCCAGCTTTTTGTGTCTATCTTCAGTAATTTTAAATATCTCTGGTATTTGGAGACGTCAAAAGCAATTCCAGCGGATCCAAATGATTTGGAAACATGATATTTAATAAAATAATTAAACCCATGATAAAGTTATAAGAGATGATGAATCTCCCTGGGTTTGGAGTTACTGTACAAATATGTGGGAGCTCGGATCATGGAGAAATGGATTCCTCAACCTTTCACTGGAGAGTCACAGCAAGGTAGATCTCCACAAGGAGCTGGGGCAGAAGGTCGTGAGTTCAAGTCTGACACCCGAAACTTGAGCCTAAATATCTATGCAGCCATTGGCGGTGTGGTGGTGCAGCGGTAGAGTTGCTGCCTTACAGCACTTGCAGCGCCAGAGACCCGGGTTCGAACCCGACTACGAGTGCTTCCCTGTACGGAGTTTGTACGTTCTCCCTGTGACCAGCGTGGGTTTTCTCCGAGATCTTCGCTTTCCTCCCGTACTCTAAAGGTGTACAGGTTTGTAGGTTAATTGGCTTGGTGTATGTGTAGATTGGACCCCTAGTGTGTGCAGGAGAGTGTTAATGTGCGGGGATCGGTGGTCAGTGTGGATGGTGGGCCAAAGGGCCTGTTTCCGTGCTGTATCTCTACACTAAACTGAAGAAACTAAACTATTGGAGTGAAGTGCAGAGGGGGTATTTAGGATAAATTAAACTGAAGTACCGTCTACCAGCATTGGAGGAATGAAGTGATCGCCAAATTTTATTTGATGAAGAGCAGAGGAATTATCTCCGGTGTCCAATATTATCTTTTGTCAACACCAGAGGATCCAGTAATTTCCGTTGCCGTTGATGAGAGCTAGCTCTGTTGAAATTAGCTGCAATGTTTCTACCAAGGACGTGTGGCTTAGCGGCGTTAGATTACACTGGGATATGCTGAACTTGAGAAAGCTGCTGTAGAAATGCAGGTTCAGTTTAGCTTAGAGATACTGTGGGGTATCAGGCCCTTCTTCCTACTGAGACCACGCCAACCAGCGATTACCCGTGCACCAGTCCTATCCTGCACTATGAGGACAGTTTATGGAAGCCAATTGACCTACAAACCTGCTTATGTTTTTCGTTCCGTTTAGAGATATAGCATGAAAACAGGACCTTTGGCCCACTGAGTCCGCGCTGACCAGTGATCACCGGTAAACTAGTTCTATCCTACACAGTAGCTACTACTTACAGAAGCCAATCAACCTACGAACCTGTACCTTTGGAAAGTGGTAGGAAACCTGTACCTTTGGAAAGTGGTAGGAAACCGGAGCACCTGGAGAAAACCCATGTGGTCACAGGCAGAACATGCAAACTCCGTCCGGACAGCACCCATAGTCAAGATTGAGCTCGTGTCTCTGACGCTGTAAGGCAGCAGCTCTATTGCTGTGCCAACGTGCCGCCCTCGACTACTAATAAATGCAAATACTAAGAAATTAGTATTTGTTGTGGTCATCAAGAGTTTTAATCCCCTTTGACACACTTTAATTTAGAGAGACAGCATTATAGACAATAGACAATAGACAAATGGTGCAGGAGTAGGCCATTCGGCCCTTTGAGCCAGCACCGCCATTCAATGTGATCATGGCTGATCATTCACAAGCAGTACCCTGTTCCTGCCTTCTCCCCATACCCCCTGACTCCGCTATCCTTAAGAGCTCTATCTAGCTAGCTAGTTTAGTTTAGTTTAGAGTTTCAATTGGAGCTATTCCTATAATTGTCAGCCATTTTAGAAACAAACTTTAATATGGTTAAATTTCCTAATCCAATTCTTTCCAGCAATTAAATTGTAAAATCTACTTATGTAATATGCAAACATGTGAAGTATTAAGGCCAAAGGGGAAACCAGTTTGCTCAGTTGTGTCTAAATGAACTCTAAAGGGGTGTAACAGTGGACTGGTCCTTTATAACATTGGTGTTCATATCTCTCTTGCTTGAATGATGTTTATTTCCAAGTTACAGGCACTCCCTGACTTACTTGAGGGTCACGTCAGATTCTATGTAAGTCATAATCACCAACTCTGTGTCAGTTCCAATATTTGCCCAAAATAACTCGGAGACCGTGAATTGGAATCCAGCGCAAAACCATCTCTGCACACTTGGCAAATCCTTGTTTCTCTCCTCGCTCACACCTTGAGTCAATACTGCAGACCTAAAGCTCGATGTCTCAGCGACGCCCAGCTGCGACTCAGCAGAAACGGACAACTCAAAACCTTTCTACAGCATCCAGGGAGGAAATGCACTGTGCAACCATGTCCACCAGATATTTAGTGTAGTTTAATTTAGAGATACAGCGAGGAAACGGGCCCCCTCGGCCAACCGGGTTCATGCCGACCAGTGATCCCCGCAAGCTAAGACTATCCTACAAGGAACACTGGGAACAATATTACAATTTTACCAAGCCAGTTAACCTACAAACCTGAACGTCCTTTGGGGTATGGGAAGAAACTGGAGCACCCGAAGATAATCCACATAGGCCACGGGGAGAACGTACAAGCTGCGTACAGACAGCACCCGTAGTCAGGGTCAAGTTCCTAGAAATAAATATCATGAACAATTTCTCCAGAACTGGTGTCATGGCCAAGAAAGCACAGCAACACCTCTATTTTCACAGAAAGCTTCGGAACTTTGGCATGTCTCCAACAACTCCCACCACCCTCTACACATGCGGGCGTACAAAGCATTATTGGGACGCATCTCAGCATGATTGGGAACAGCTCCATCCAAGACCACAAGACATTGCAGAGATTTGTGGACGCAGCCCAGAACATCAGGCAAACCGAAACTCCTTCCCATTGACTCCACCTACACTCAAGGCCAGCAGCATAATCAAGGGACGAGTCTCACCCCCGGTCACTCCTCCTTCTCCCCTCTCCCATCAGGCAAGAGGTTACAGAAGTTTGAAAAAGCACACCTCCAAATCCGGGGGACATTTTCTTCCCAGCTGTTTTCGAGCAACTGAACCATCCTCTCAGCCAACAAGAGAGCGGTCCTGACCTCCCATCGACCTCATCGGAGACCTTTGAGCTATCTTTAATCGGACTTTGCCTTGCACTAAACGTTATACCTTTTATCCTATATCTGTGCACTGCGGACAGCTTTGATTGTAATCACGTATAGTCATTTCGCTGACTGGGCAGCACGCAGCAAAAAGCTTATCAATGTACCTCGGTACACGTGACAATAATAAACAAAACTAGTGGACCAGACCGAGTCTGTGCATCATATTTTAGGTGCCATCCTTGTACCCTTCATGTCTGAAATTTGAAACAAATTTTTAGAGTCTTAACTTGGCCATGAAGGCCCGTTGTCCTGGCAGCAGCAGTTTTGAGCTTGCTTCTTCGGAACGCTTCTCCAATTATTGACTTCTCCTGTGAGCCTTGGGTAATCAACGAGTTAAAAATAAAATGGTGACTGTCTGGCCTGTCGAGTTACAGGATCATATTTAATGTGCAAAGGACCGCATCCTGTTTCTTTTCCTTCGTTATAATCCAAAAACCCTGTAGAGTTTGCAGAATTACAGATGAGTGGTTGGGACGTTCAATCCAAATAAAGCTGCCTCCTCTCAACACCGCAGGCGGTCAGTTGAATTTTAGATTCTAGTTTTCGCCAGAGTTGGATATGCCTGCCTGCCTAACCTACGACGTTTGTACAAAACGCTGCTGCAAATAAAATGTACCACTTGCCTGGAAATACTGCAATTGTGTGACATAACTTTTAAGGGCAAGATAGTATAAGGCTTCCCGTCGGGTGGCGACTAGGGAGTGGGAACGCGGCTGGAGGTCTTTATCTCGATGCCTCCCGGATGGCCGTGGAGAAGCCCGTCGGAGCCCAGCCGGGGCCTTGCGGGTCAGAGGGAGCCTCGCCGCGGCAGGTCGGAGCCCGGGTCCGTCGGAGCCCGCGGCCATCAGTGACCGGGGCCGGCGGCAGCAGGGGCCAGGGTCGGCATCGCGGAAGCCTCAGGAGAGGACCTGGCAGCGACAGTGGAGAAGTCGGCCGATGATGGCGCCCGCCGACGGATGAGGACGGACCGCGCGAAGTGAGGACCTCGCGGCCGAGGGAAGGAACGATGGAGGACCCGGCGTGGGGTTACTGGGAAGGACAAGGGGGACCTGGCGTGGGGGGACCGCCGTAAGAGAGGGGGAGGGACAATGGAGGACGCCGTGGGGGGGGGGAGGACAATGGGGACCCGGCGTGGGGGACCACAGTGAGGGAGGGGGAGGGGAGGGGGGGAGAGCAAAGGGGGAACTGGCGCGGGAGGAGAGAGAGGGAGAGCAAAGGGGGAACTGGCGCGGGAGGGGGGGAGTGAGGGAGGGAGAGCAAAGGGGGAACTGGCATGGGGGGGGAGTGAGGGGGAGAGCAAAGGGGGAACTGGCATGAGGGGGAGTGAGGGGGGAGTGAGGGGGGGAGAGCAAAGGGGGAACTGGCATGGGGGGAGTGAGAGGGGGAGAGCAAAGGGGGAACTGGCGCGGGGAGGGGGTGGAGTGAGGGGGGGGTGGAATTTGTAACTGTAAGCACCTTTCATGGGTGACTGGTTGCGTACCTTGCCAAGGTATGCAAATAAAGAATTTAGCTGTGGCTTGCCACATGTGACAATAAAGTTTTCATTCGTCCATTCATTATTAGGATGAGCTCAGTGGGCCAGGCAGCATCTCCGGAGCGAAGGAATGGGTGATGAGACCCTTCTTCAGACTGGCCCGAAACTTCACACATCCCTTCCCTCCAGACATGCTGCCTGTCCCGCTGAGTTACTCCAGCAGTTTCGGTGTAAACCAGCGTCTGCAGTTCATTTCGTGCACAGTAATAGGGCGAGCTTTTGCAATTTGGGACCGAGCCTAAATGGCACAACAGAGTGAGAAAATTCTGCCAGTGCCAATGAACCGGGAGAGGGTTGTGGAGGGCCTACGCGCCGGAAGCTGCTGTCCTTATGCGGATGTTTTAGAAGTGCAGCTACGCCCAGCAGGTTGTGAAATTTGAAGAGGGATAAAAGAGACAGAGACTGTTTGAAAATTTTGACTGTGACACATCTGGCAAAAAAAACCCCATATAACAGGAGGATGAGCTCCAGACTCTTGTTAAGAGTTGGCTGGAAGATTTGTGTCAAAGCAAATTAAGTTTGATTCCACATGAGCTGCATCCTGTAGTGGAGCCCAAGTGAATGTTTACTTGTCTGACGAAGGGTCTTGACCTGAAACGTCACCCATTCCTTCTCTCCAGAGATGCTGTCACCCATTCCTTCTCTCCAGAGATGCTGCCTGGCCTGCTGAGTTACTCCGGAATGATGTGCCTATCTTAGATTTAAACCATCATCTGCAGTTCCTTCCTACACAAGCGTTTGCTTGTGCCAGGCCTGGGCATCTCAATAACTTTGTCGTTTTGATTAGTTTCTGTGCGGTGTTTTTTGTTTTTAAAAGAATGTCCGTTATTGGTAGGCAGCACTGTGGAGAATTCTGTAATCCAAAATTATTTTGATTGTTTTGTTTAGTTTAGTTTAGTTTAGAGATATAGCACAGAAACAGGCCCTTCTGCCCAACTGAGTCCACACCAACCATCGATCCCTGTACACGAACACTATCCTACACACACTCGGGACAACGTTACATTTATACCAAGCCAATTAACCTACACAAAAGAACAGGTAATGTTTTGGGTCAAGATCCTTCTTCGGACTGTTTAAAACTGTTTTGTTGTTACTCCATAGAGATCATTTGTGTAGCCCATGACAGTTTTTGTAAAATTTGACGACTTTTATTTTGAACTAGCACAAGTGTGCCCGTTGGGCCCGTCCTCGTAGGGTTTCCATTGTAACCGGGAGGGGAGTGGGGGGGAGGGAAGGGGGAGGGAGGGAGGTGTGGAGGGGGGAGGGGAGGGGGAGGGAGGGGGGAAGGGGGGAGGGGGGGAAGGGGCAGGCGAGGGGGGGGAAGGGGGAGGGAGAGGGGGGGGAGGGGGAGGGAGGGGGGAGGGGAGGGGGGAAGGGGGAGTGAGGGGGACCTCCCCTTTTCCCAGTACCCCTCTTTCCCCGTTGGGCCCGTCCTCGTAGGGTTTCCATTGTAACCGGGAGGGAAGTGGGGGGGAGGGAAGGGGGAGGGAGGGAGGAGGGAGGTGTGGAGGGGGGAGGGGAGGGGGAGGGAGGGGGGGGAGGGAATTAACCTACACAAAAGAACAGGTAATGTTTTGGGTCAAGATCCTTCTTCGGACTGTTTAAAACTGTTTTGTTGTTACTCCATGGAGATCATTTGTGTAGCCCATGACAGTTTTTGTAAAATGTGACGACTTTTATTTTGAATGTAAAGTGATCAAGTGGATGGATGTGTTTATTGTGATATAATATCGGCGGCACGGTGGCGCAGCGGTAGAGTTGCTGCCTTACAGCGAATGCAGCGCCGGAGACTCAGGTTCGATCCCGACTACGGGCGCCGTCTGTACGGAGTTTGTACGTTCTCCCTGTGACCTGCGTGGGTTTTCTC
>NW_027603083.1:0-21946 GCF_053455715.1 Rhinoraja longicauda
CACACCCCCCCTACAGTCAGACCCCCCCACAGTCAGAGCCCCCCAGTCAGACCCCCCCCACAGTCAGACCCCCCCCACAGTCAGAACCCCCCACAGTCAGACCCCCCCCACAGAGGGGAGGGGGGAGGGGAGGATGGGGAGGGGGGGAGGAGGGGTGGAGGGGAAGGGTGGGACCCACCTGTGCGGGGGATGATGATGATGAAGCGGCTGTTAGTGGCCAGATGGAGGATGCAGGGGAACACGGGGGGGGGGAACACGGGGGGATACACAGGGGGGATGGGGGAACACGGGGGGGGAGGGGGAACACGGGGGGGGGAACATGGGGGGGGAACTCGGGGGGAGGGGGAAACCCGGGGGGGGGGTAACCTGGGGGGGGGAGGGGGGAACACGGGGGGGGGGAGAGAGACAAGGGGGGGTTGAAATTGCAGGCCACAGACAGGGCAGCAAGGAAACAAAAAACAATCCGAATTATCAAGACCTCACCGCAGAGAAACTCCACACAAACTCAGTTTACACACGCACACTCAGTGTTACACTGGACATCATGTCACATGTGGGAGCTGGCATGTGCCACGTGTGGGGGCTGGTGTGTGGTGCGTGTGGAGGCTGGCATGTGCCACGTGTGGGGGCTGGCATGTGCCACGTGTGGGGGGGCTGGTGTGTGGTGCGTGTGGGGACTGGCGTGTGCTGTGTGGGGACTGGGATGTGCCACGTGTTGGGACTGGCGTGTGGTGCGTGTTGGGACTGGCGTGTGTTACATGTGGGAGTTGCCATGTTGTGTGTCATGGACACGTGTTCCCTGCACCCGGTGCCGGTGAATCACAGATCCCAGTGCCGTGCTACAGTGCTGCTCCCTGCTGGCGGTCACGGGCACTGCGGCCGCACCGTCTGCTCCCCACCCTCACCCAGAGCATGGTCTGTCCACAGGGCCCCCGCCACCGGGTATGTTCACCCCCCCCCCGCAGGGTGCCCACCCCAGTGGCCCGACCCACACGGCCCTCCCCACCATCCCTGTGACACCCCCCACCCTCCCTGTGACCCCCCCACCCTCCCTGTGACCCCCCACCCTCCCTGTGACCCCCCCACCCTCCCTGTGACCCCCCCCACCCTCCCTGTGACCCCCCCCCACCCTCCCTGTGACCCCCCCCACCCTCCCTGTGACCCCCCACCCTCCCTGTGACCCCCCACCCTCCTGTGACCCCCCCACCCTCCCTGTGTCCCCCCCACCCTCCCTGTGACCCCCACCCACCCTCCCTGTGACCCCCACCCTCCCTGTGACCCCCCACCCTCCCTGTGACCCCCCCACCCTCCCTGTGACCCCCCCACCCTCCCTGTGACCCCCACCCTCCCTGTGACCCCCACCCACCCTCCCTGTGACCCCCACCCACCCTCCCTGTGACCCCCCACCCTCCCTGTGACCACCCCCACCCTCCTGCAGCCAAAGCTGGCACCATGTCCCGCATCAGCCGGTTCCTGCGAGCCTCTTCCTCAGCCTAGGGCAAAGCACAGGGGCAGCAATGACGCAGGGGCAGTGACGCTGGTGAGTGTGGGTCGGGGGGGGGGGTGTTGGTCGGGGGAGGGGGTCCGGGTAGTGGGGTGTGTGGGGAGGGGGGATGTGTGGGGAGGGGGGATGTGTGGGGAGGGGTCTCACCATGCGGAGCAGGGCCTGGGTGTGGGGGTTGGGGGGGGTGGGGTGGGGGTTGGGGGGGCGGGGGCGCTTATCGGCAGCAGAAGGGTGGGAGGATGGTGGGATTGGAGGAGAGGGGGGTTTCGGGGTGTGTGAGGAGGCGTGGGAGTGGGGGTCAGGAGGGATGTGATAGGGGGGGGGTTTGGGGGGTGCGGGGGGATGTGAGGGGGGGCTGGGTGGAGGGCTCGTACCTGGGGGTTCGGGGTGCAGGGTGGGGGTGAAGGGGTCAGAGTGGGGGTGAGGGGAGGGTGTCAGGGTGGGGGCTCGTACCTGGGGGTTTGGGGTGCAGGGTGGGCATGCTGTTCTCTCCCTCCTCCAGCTCGGCCTGCAGGCGGATGTTGACGTGATTGACCAAGTGGGAGAAGAAGGCCAGTGTGAAGGCGATGGCCGCGCTGTACTGCTTCATACCTGCAGCGTAGAGAGGTCAGTGGGGACCCGCCCCGGGTAACAACCCCCCCCCCCCACCGACAACGGGGAAAACTACCTCACCCCACACCCCCCTCTCCCACTACCCCACCCCACCCCCATCCCACAACCCCCCCGACAACGGGTAAACTCACTCACCCCAACCCCCCTCTCCCCCCCACCCCCACATTCGCTCACCCCAACCCACCCCACATGAGGCAGATGAGGAGCATGTGGAAGACCAGCAGGTCGGGCAGGAAGCCGTGTCCTCGCTCGTCCTCCTCCTCCTCCTCCTCCTCACTGCAGCCGCTCGGGCTGGCCGGTGACAGCAGGTAGAAGAGGCACAGGTTGAAATCCTCCAGCACAGACTGGCAGATGGATGTCACCTCCACCTCCGACGTGCTGGAGAGAGAGAGAAGCAGCGGGAAGATTCAGACCCACCAGATCAGCAAATCACAACAGGTGGCGAAACATCTCCCTTTATTATACAATTACATTTGTTCAATTACTTACACCACAAGTAAAATAACTCCCCTCACCACAACACAAAGAATGCCAAGTATTCCTGCAACTAAACATCACACCACCATGTTAGAATGTGCTGGAAGGAACTGTAGATGCTGGTTTACACCAAAGATTGACACAGAGTGCTGGAGTAACTCAGTGGGGACAGGCAGCATCTCTGGAGAGAAGGAATGGGTGACGTTTCAGGTCTGAAGGAGGGTTTCGACCCGAAACGTCAACCATACCGTCTCTCCAGTCCCGCTGAGTTGCGCCGGCATTGCGTGTCTATCTACGATATTACAATCCTGACCCAGGATACAGTCCACAGTGATCGGTCCCAGAACCCTCCAGGGCACTGTGCACAGCGCCTGCTCCATCTCAAGGGACAGTCGGGCACGGATGTAACCCCGGAAAAGGGGCAGGCAGTGGGCCCTCCTCTGCCTGGGTAGTACCTACACAGAATGACCTGACAGAGGTTTCGTTTAGAGATACAGCACGAAAAGAGGCCTTTCGGCCCACCGTGTCCGCACCGACCAGCGATCCCTGTGCACTAGCACTACCCTACACACCAGGGACAATTTACAATCTTTTTACCAAAGCAAATTACACGCCTGTACGTCTATGGCACGCCTGTACGTCTATGGAGTGTGGGGGGAAGCTGGTGCTCCCAGAGAAATCCCAAGAGGTCACGGGGAGAACGTTCAAACTCCGTACAGACAGCACCCGTGGTCTCTGGTGCTGTGAGGCAGCAATTCTACCGCTGCGCCACCGTGCCGTTGAGACAGGTATAATTACCACATTTAAAATACTCTTGGACAGACACATGGATGGAAAAGGTTTGGAGGGATGTAGGACAAAGGGCGTGTTTCCCTGTTGGATGTCTGTGACTCTAAACATTTATTTTTAGTTCACGTTAGTTTAGAGATACAGCGTGGAAACACACCCTTCGGCCCACCGAGTCCACAACGGCCAGAGACATTACCCCCACACACACTAGGGACAGTTTTACATTTGTACAAGACAATTAACTTCCAAAATTGCACGTCTTTGGAGTGTGGGAGGAAACTGAAGATCTTGGAGAAAACCCACGCAGGTCACAGGGAGAAGGTACAAACTCTGTATGGACGCGTGGTCAGGATGGATGCCGGGTCTCTGGTGGTGTGAGGCAGCAGCTCTACCCTTTTAAATTCCCTGCAGTCTGTGAGCTCCAGGTCACCTTCAGCAACAGACTGGTCAATAGTCAATAGTGGTTTATTAGTCATCAGACAGAGTGACAGAAATCGTGTAGTGAAATGAAACATTACCCGCAATAATCAATAGAACAATAGAATAATCAATAATACAATCAATACACTACACAACACCAAACAAAAGAAACATCCATCACAGTGAGTCTCCTCCAGTCCCTCCTCACTGTGATGGAAGGCCACAATGTCTTTTCTCTTCCCCTGCGTCTTCTCCCGCGGTTAGGCTGTTGAACTTGCCACGTCGGGGCTCCCGACATTGAAGCGCCGCTGGGCGGTGAAAGGTCCACGGCCTACTCCAGGCCACGCCAGACGGTGAAAGGTCTACGGCGGGCCGACCCAAGCCCCGCGATTCGGGGCGGGCGAACACGCTGCCTCTGCCACTGCCGGTGCTCCCGAGGCCCCCACCCAGGGGCCTGCAGGCTTCCGACATCCACGCAGCCCGCGCCGGAGCCTCCGGAGACTTGTCGCAGCCGCTCCCGCAGCATCAGCCAGCGCCGCAGGTGGTGAGTCCGGGCTGTGGGCCCCAGGTGGTCCCAGGTGCATGGCGGTGGTAGGTGGAGCGCGGTCAGGTGCATGGCTGGTAGGTGGGAGCACGAGGTCCAGGTGATGGCAGGTGGTAGGTGGAGCCCGCCGGGTCCAGGTGCATGCCGGTGGTAGGTGGAGCCGCGCGGTCCCAGGTGCAGTGGCCGGTGGTAGGTGAGCCCGCCGGTCCCAGGTGCATGGCGGTGGTAGGTGGAGCCCGCCGGTCCCAGGTGCATGGCCGGTGGTAGGTGGAGCCCGCCGGTCCCAGGTGCATGGCCGGTGGTAGGTGGAGCCCGCCGGTCCCAGGTGCATGGCCGGTGGTAGGGTGGAGCCCGCCGGTCCCAGGTGCATGGCCGGTGGTAGGTGGAGCCCGCCGGTCCCAGGTGCATGGCCGGTGGTAGGTGGAGCCCGCCGGTCCCAGGTTCATGGCCGGTGGTAGGTGGAGCCCCAGGTGGTCCCAGGTGCATGGCCGGTGGTAGGTGGAGCCCGCCGGTCCCAGGTGCATGGCCGGTGGTAGGTGGAGCCCGCCGGTCCCAGGTGCATGGCCGGTGGTAGGTGGAGCCCGCCGGTCCCAGGTGCATGGCCGGTGGTAGGTGGAGCCCGCCGGTCCCAGGTGCATGGCCGGTGGTAGGTGGAGCCCGCCGGTCCCAGGTGCATGGCCGGTGGTAGGTGGAGCCCGCCGGTCCCAGGTGCATGGCCGGTGGTAGGTGGAGCCCGCCGGTCCCAGGTGCATGGCCGGTGGTAGGTGGAGCCCGCCGGTCCCAGGTGCATGGCCGGTGGTAGGTGGAGCCCGCCGGTCCCAGGTGCATGGCCGGTGGTAGGTGGAGCCCGCCGGTCCCAGGTGCATGGCCGGTGGTAGGTGGAGCCCGCCGGTCCCAGGTGCATGGCCGGTGGTAGGTGGAGCCCGCCGGTCCCAGGTGCATGGCCGGTGGTAGGTGGAGCCCGCCGGTCCCCAGGTGCATGGCCGGTGGTAGGTGGAGCCCGCCGGTCCCAGGTGCATGGCCGGTGGTAGGTGGAGCCCGCCGGTCCCAGGTGCATGGCCGGTGGTAGGTGGAGCCCGCCGGTCCCAGGTTCATGGCCGGTGGTAGGTGGAGCCCCAGGTGGTCCCAGGTGCATGGCCGGTGGTAGGTGGAGCCCGCCGGTCCCAGGTGCATGGCCGGTGGTAGGTGGAGCCCGCCGGTCCCAGGTGCATGGCCGGTGGTAGGTGGAGCCCGCCGGTCCCAGGTGCATGGCCGGTGGTAGGTGGAGCCCGCCGGTCCCAGGTGCATGGCCGGTGGTAGGTGGAGCCCGCCGGTCCAGGTGCATGGCCGGTGGTAGGTGGAGCCCGCCGGTCCCAGGTGCATGGCCGGTGGTAGGTGGAGCCCGCCGGTCCCAGGTGCATGGCCGGTGGTAGGTGGAGCCCGCCGGTCCCAGGTGCATGGCCGGTGGTAGGTGGAGCCCGCCGGTCCCAGGTGCATGGCCGGTGGTAGGTGGAGCCCGCCGGTCCCAGGTGCATGGCCGGTGGTAGGTGGAGCCCGCCGGTCCCAGGTGCATGGCCGGTGGTAGGTGGAGCCCGCCGGTCCCAGGTGCATGGCCGGTGGTAGGTGGAGCCCGCCGGTCCCAGGTGCATGGCCGGTGGTAGGTGGAGCCCGCCGGTCCCAGGTGCATGGCCGGTGGTAGGTGGAGCCCGCCGGTCCCAGGTGCATGGCCGGTGGTAGGTGGAGCCCGCCGGTCCCAGGTGCATGGCCGGTGGTAGGTGGAGCCCGCCGGTCCCAGGTGCATGGCCGGTGGTAGGTGGAGCCCGCCGGTCCCAGGTGCATGGCCGGTGGTAGGTGGAGCCCGCCGGTCCCAGGTGCATGGCCGGTGGTAGGTGGAGCCCGCCGGTCCCAGGTGCATGGCCGGTGGTAGGTGGAGCCCGCCGGTCCCAGGTGCATGGCCGGTGGTAGGTGGAGCCCGCCGGTCCCAGGTGCATGGCCGGTGGTAGGTGGAGCCAGCCGGTCCCAGGTGCATGGCCGGTGGTAGGTGGAGCCCGCCGGTCCCAGGTGCATGGCCGGTGGTAGGTGGAGCCCGCCGGTCCCAGGTGCATGGCCGGTGGTAGGTGGAGCCCGCCGGTCCCAGGTGCATGGCCGGTGGTAGGTGGAGCCCGCCGGGTCCCAGGTTCATGGCCGGTGGTAGGTGGAGCCCCAGGTGGTCCCAGGTGCATGGCCGGTGGTAGGTGGAGCCCGCCGGTCCCAGGTGCATGGCCGGTGGTAGGTGGAGCCCGCCGGTCCCAGGTGCATGGCCGGTGGTAGGTGGAGCCCGCCGGTCCAGGTGCATGGCCGGTGGTAGGTGGAGCCCGCCGGTCCCAGGTGCATGGCCGGTGGTAGGTGGAGCCCGCCGGTCCCAGGTGCATGGCCGGTGGTAGGTGGAGCCCGCCGGTCCCAGGTGCATGGCCGGTGGTAGGTGGAGCCCGCCGGTCCCAGGTGCATGGCCGGTGGTAGGTGGAGCCCGCCTGTCCCAGGTGCGTGGTAGGTGGAGCCCGCCGGTCCCAGGTGCATGGCCGGTGGTAGGTGGAGCCCGCCGGTCCCAGGTGCATGGCCGGTGGTAGGTGGAGCCCGCCGGTCCCAGGTGCATGGCCGGTGGTAGGTGGAGCCCGCCGGTCCCAGGTGCATGGCCGGTGGTAGGTGGAGCCCGCCGGTCCCAGGTGCATGGCCGGGTGGTAGGAGCCCGCCGGTCCCAGGTGCATGGCCGGTGGTAGGTGGAGCCCGCCGGTCCCAGGTGCATGGCCGGTGGTAGGTGGAGCCCGCCGGTCCCAGGTGCATGGCCGGTGGTAGGTGGAGCCCGCCGGTCCCAGGTGCATGGCCGGTGGTAGGTGGAGCCCGCCGGTCCCAGGTGCATGGCCGGTGGTAGGTGGAGCCCGCCGGTCCCAGGTGCATGGCCGGTGGTAGGTGGAGCCCGCCGGTCCCAGGTGCATGGCCGGTGGTAGGTGGAGCCCGCCGGTCCCAGGTGCATGGCCGGTGGTAGGTGGAGCCCGCCGGTCCCAGGTGCATGGCCGGTGGTAGGTGGAGCCAGCCGGTCCCAGGTGCATGGCCGGTGGTAGGTGGAGCCCGCCGGTCCCAGGTGCATGGCCGGTGGTAGGTGGAGCCCGCCGGTCCCAGGTGCATGGCCGGTGGTAGGTGGAGCCCGCCGGTCCCAGGTGCATGGCCGGTGGTAGGTGGAGCCCGCCGGTCCCAGGTGCATGGCCGGTGGTAGGTGGAGCCCGCCGGTCCCAGGTGCATGGCCGGTGGTAGGTGGAGCCCGCCGGTCCCAGGTGCATGGCCGGTGGTAGGTGGAGCCCGCCGGTCCCAGGTGCATGGCCGGTGGTAGGTGGAGCCCGCCGGTCCCAGGTGCATGGCCGGTGGTAGGTGGAGCCCGCCGGTCCCAGGTGCATGGCCGGTGGTAGGTGGAGCCCGCCGGTCCCAGGTGCATGGCCGGTGGTAGGTGGAGCCCGCCGGTCCCAGGTGCATGGCCGGTGGTAGGTGGAGCCCGCCGGTCCCAGGTGCATGGCCGGTGGTAGGTGGAGCCCGCCGGTCCCAGGTGCATGGCCGGTGGTAGGTGGAGCCCGCCGGTCCCAGGTGCATGGCCGGTGGTAGGTGGAGCCCGCCGGTCCCAGGTGCATGGCCGGTGGTAGGTGGAGCCCGCCGGTCCCAGGTGCATGGCCGGTGGTAGGTGGAGCCCGCCGGTCCCAGGTGCATGGCCGGTGGTAGGTGGAGCCCCAGGTGGTCCCAGGTGCATGGCCGGTGGTAGGTGGAGCCCGCCGGTCCCAGGTGCATGGCCGGTGGTAGGTGGAGCCCGCCGGTCCCAGGTGCATGGCCGGTGGTAGGTGGAGCCCGCCGGTCCCAGGTGCATGGCCGGTGGTAGGTGGAGCCCGCCGGTCCCAGGTGCATGGCCGGTGGTAGGTGGAGCCCGCCGGTCCCAGGTGCATGGCCGGTGGTAGGTGGAGCCCGCCGGTCCCAGGTGCATGGCCGGTGGCAGGTGGAGCCCGCCGGTCCCAGGTGCATGGCCGGTGGTAGGTGGAGCCCGCCGGTCCCAGGTGCATGGCCGGTGGTAGGTGGAGCCCGCCGGTCCCAGGTGCATGGCCGGTGGTAGGTGGAGCCCGCCGGTCCCAGGTGCATGGCCGGTTGTAGGTGGAGCCCGCCGGTCCCAGGTGCATGGCCGGTGGTAGGTGGAGCCCGCCGGTCCCAGGTGCATGGCCGGTGGTAGGTGGAGCCCGCCGGTCCCAGGTGCATGGCCGGTGGTAGGTGGAGCCCGCCGGTCCCAGGTGCATGGCCGGTGGTAGGTGGAGCCCGCCGGTCCCAGGTGCATGGCCGGTGGTAGGTGGAGCCCGCCGGTCCCAGGTGCATGGCCGGTGGTAGGTGGAGCCCGCCGGTCCCAGGTGCATGGCCGGTGGTAGGTGGAGCCCGCCGGTCCCAGGTGCATGGCCGGTGGTAGGTGGAGCCCGCCGGTCCCAGGTGCATGGCCGGTGGTAGGTGGAGCCCGCCGGTCCCAGGTGCATGGCCGGTGGTAGGTGGAGCCCGCCGGTCCCAGGTGCATGGCCGGTGGTAGGTGGAGCCCGCCGGTCCCAGGTGCATGGCCGGTGGTAGGTGGAGCCCGCCGGTCCCAGGTGCATGGCCGGTGGTAGGTGGAGCCCGCCGGTCCCAGGTGCATGGCCGGTGGTAGGTGGAGCCCGCCGGTCCCAGGTGCATGGCGGGTGGTAGGTGGAGCCCGCTGGTCCCAGGTGCATGGCCGGTGGTTGCTGGAGCCCGCCGGTCCCAGGTGCATGGCCGGTGGTAGGTGGAGCCCGCCGGTCCCAGGTGCATGGCCGGTGGTAGGTGGAGCCCGCCGATCCCAGGTGCATGGCCGGTGGTAGGTGGAGCCCGCCGGTCCCAGGTGCATGGCCGGTGGTAGGTGGAGCCCGCCGGTCCCAGGTGCATGGCCGGTGGTAGGTGGAGCCCGCCGGTCCCAGGTGCATGGCCGCTGGTAGGTGGAGCCCGCCGGTCCCAGGTGCATGGCCGGTGGTAGGTGGAGCCCGCCGGTCCCAGGTGCATGGCCGGTGGTAGGTGGGCCCCAGGTGGTCCCAGGTGCATGGCCGGTGGTAGGTGGAGCCCGCTGGTCCCAGGTGCATGGCCGGTGGTAGGTGGAGCCCGCCGGTCCCAGGTGCATGGCCGGTGGTAGGTGGGCCCCAGGTGGTCCCAGGTGCATGGCCGGTGGTAGGTGGAGCCCGCTGGTCCCAGGTGCATGGCCGGTGGTAGGTGGAGCCCGCCGGTCCCAGGTGCATGGCCGGTGGTAGGTGGGCCCCAGGTGGTCCCAGGTGCATGGCCGGTGGTAGGCCGCATTGGGAACGGAGACACGACACAGAAACAAAGTTCGTGTCTCCGTTCGGGAGAGAGAATTTTTTATAGTTCCCGTTCCCTCCCACCCCCTCCCCCCCCACAATTCATACAAATTCATACAAAAACAACAAAAAACACAAAAGACAGACGGACTGCAGGCAAGCCGCAGCTGCGACGGCAGCGCTGGTTCCCACCAAGATGCAGCACAGAACGCCACAGGAGATCCTTGTTCCCTGTGGCTATCGAACCGCACAACTCCTCCCCCTTCTGTCGTGGCTGAGACTGAGACTGTATCGTATCCTATCGTAATTCACCAGCAGTTAGAGTCTTAGTCAGAGAGTGATACAGTGTGGAAACAGGCCCTTCGGCCCAACTTGCCCACACCAGCCAACATGCCCCATCAACACTAGTCACACCTGCCTCACGTTTGGTCCATATCCCTCCAAACCTGTCCTATCCATGTACCCGTCTAACTGTTTCTTGAACGTTGGGATAGTCCCAGCATCAACTACCTCCTCCAGCAGCTTGTTCCATACACCCACCACCCTCTGTGTGGGAAAGTTACCCCTCAGATTCCTATTAAATCTTTCCCCTTCACCTTGAATGTATGCCCTCTGCTCCTCGATTCCCCTACTCTGGGCAAGACAGTTGTATCCTTCCTGCAGTTTGCTGGATGGAATGTGCACTGTCTGTGTTGTGGACCAAGATGCCGTGATCCTCCCCTGTAAACCTGCAACAATGCGGCCTGGGACACTCCCTGTTGTGGCAGAAACTGCAGACAGCACCGGCTCACGTTACTCTCCTTTGTGGGTGGAGAGACAGCACAAAACCGGTCTGCGATCTCCCACCAGGTGCCTGGCAGCACCACCCCACCCTCACACAAAGCAGCAAGGCCAAGCTGCCTGATACACACTGGGTGAAGATCAACCCCAGACTGGGTAAAGATCAGCCCCAGACTGGGTAAAGATCAGCCCCAGACCGGGTAAAGATCAACCCCAGACTGGGTAAAGATCAGCCCCAGACTGGGTAAAGATCAGCCCCAGACCGGGTAAAGATCAACCCCAGACTGGGTAAAGATCAGCCCCAGACTGGGTAAAGATCAGCCCCAGACTGGGTAAAGATCAGCCCCAGACTGGGTAAAGATCAACCCCAGACTGGGTAAAGATCAGCCCCAGACTGGGTAAAGATCAGCCCCAGACCGGGTAAGGATCGAACCCTCACACAAAGCAGCAACCCCCGGCTGCCTGACACACACTGAGTAAGGATCGAACCCTGGCATGGGCTGCAGGAACCCCAGACAAGGTGACACACACACCAACCGATCGGTAAAGATTGAACCCTGGCACGGGATGCTCACCTGTTCTTGGGTTGCAGGAGGCTCTGCAGGTACATGAAACTCACCAACAAACGCTTGATGTCTCTCGACCTGACAAATAAAAGCACAGGTGAAGGTTACAGCAACAGAACACGACCGCACAGGGAGGGAGGGAGAGAGGGAGGGAGGGAAGGAGGGAGAACGTACAAACGTCATACAGATGGCACCGGTCGTCATGGAACCCGGGTCTGTGGCGTTATGAGGCAACTCTACCTGTGTGCGGTCGCATTGAGGACAATGTTGGAGGCAGCAGCAACTTTACCGCTGTGCCACCCAGTGCGGATAATGTTGGCAGCAGCAACTTTACCGCTGTGCCACCCAGTGCGGACATGTTGGCAGCAGCAACTTTACCGCTGTGCCACCCAGTGAGGACAATGTTGGCAGCAGCAACTTTACCGCTGTGCCACCGTGCCACCCAGTGCGGACATGTTGGCAGCAGCAACTTTACCGCTGTGCCACCCAGTGAGGACAATGTTGGCAGCAGCAACTTTACCGCTGTGCCACCGTGCGGCTGTTGGCAGCAACAACTTTACCGCTGTGCCACCCCGTGCGGACATGTGGCAACTTTACTGCTGCAGTGCGGACAATGTTGGCAGCAGCAACTTTACCGCTGAGCTACTGTGCCATCTAGTGCGGACAATGTTGGAGGCAGCAACTCTGCCGCTGCTGTGCTCACCTTTGCCTGCTCACTGAGAGTTTCTTGGTGTCTGTTCTGCGGATCTGGTGGTAGGCCTTGGCCGCCTTGTCAAACAGTCGCGTCAGGTTGCCGTAAGCCCCTTCAAAAGGCATTTCAGAGTGGATGCTGGCAACGGACAACAGTGACGCTCCCTCTCCCCACCCCGATAGCACCCATCTCCCTCACTCTCAGGGCCCCTGGAGATGCGTCCTCTGGAGATTGGGCCCCTGGACACGGGGGACCCTGGAGATGCGGCCCCTGGACATGGGGCACCCTGGACATGGGGCACCCTGGAGACGGGGCACCCTGGACACGGGGCACCCTGGAGACGGGGCACCCTGGAGACGGGGAACCCTGGACATGGGGCACCCTGGAGACGGGGGACCCTGGACATGGGGCACCCTGGAGACGGGGAACCCTGGACATGGGGCACCCTGGAGACGGGGGACCCTGGACACGGGGCACCCTGGAGACGGGGGCCCCTGGAGATGCGGCTGATCATCCACAATCAGTAACCCGTGCCTGCCTTCTCCCCATATCCCTTGATTCCGCTAGCCCCGAGAGCTCTATCTAACGCTCTCTTAAATCCATCCAGTGATTTGGCCTCCGTTCCCCTCTGTCCGCACATTCACAACTCTCTGGGTGACAAAATTCCTTCTCACCTCAGTTTTAAATGGCCTCCCCTTTATTCTAAGACTGTGGCCCCTGGTTCTGGACTCGCCCAACATTGGGAACATTTTTCCTGCATCTAGCTTGTCCAGTCCTTTTATAATTTTATACGTCTCTATAAGATCCCCTCTCATCCTTCTAAACTCCAGTGAATACAAGCCTAGTCTTTTCAATCTTTCCTCATATGACAGTTCCACCATTCCAAGGATCAATCTCGTGAACCTACGCTGCACTGCCTCAATTACAAGGATGTCCTTCCTCAAATCAGATAGAGCACAAGGGCGGAGATGGTTCTGGTGAACCTTCTCTGGACCTGATCCCAATGCCAGGGAGGGAGGAGGAATCCGTCAGCAAGCCTGTGGTCCCGTTCGTTCCCCCCGTGCCGATACTTACCCAGGTCTCCCAGGTACATCAGGCTCCTGTGACAAGCCATCTGAGCCCATTCCATTTCCTTGCCAGTTTCCTCCGACCTACACAAGCAAGAGAAAGAGAACCCCTTCAGATTCACAGGTGGAAGGCAGAGCATGTCATGCAATGGTCCACCTGGCATTCCCAGTCTCAGTGCCAGTGCACACCAGGGAGGTAGAGGTGTGCAAGGGGGAACTGCAGATGCTGCCTTATACCGAAGATAGACACAAAGAGCTGGAGTAACTCAGCGGGTCAGGCAGCATCTGTGGAGAGAAGGTGGGAGGGAGGGAGGGAGGGAGGGGGTAGGGGGGAGGGAGGGAGGGAGGGAGGGAGGGGGTAAGGGGGAGGGAGGGAGGGAGGGAGGTAGGGGGGAGGGGGTAGGGGGGAGGGAGGGAGGGAGGGGGTAGGGGGAAGGGAGGGAGGGATGGGGTAGGGAGGGCATTGGCCTGGGATCAGCAGCACAGGCTCGGGACAAACAGACGCCGGTCTACCTTTCCCTCTTGACCCCATTCTCCTGCCTTCGCCACGTCACCTTTCATGTCCTGAGTAATCAAGAGTAAAGCAGTGACCCGTACGGGAACCGAACCCATGACCTTGGCGTTATCAGCACCACGCTCCAACTAACGGGGCTAACTTACCCCAGAGGGCAAGGAATCAATCATTAGCTGCAGCCAACTCCCCACCCCACTCCCACTCTGCCCCCTGCCCCCCTCCCTCCCACACTCCCCCATCTGCCTCAATTCCCCACTCCCCCCTCCCCCTCTGCCCCCCTCCCTCCTACTCCTCCCCCCCACTCCATCCAAAGTGCAAGGATTCAATCATTTGCCACACGCTGCTCCTCTTTCCAACCCTCTCCCATAACCTCATCCTCCCCCCCCCCCTTCCCCCGGTGATGCGGGCGCTACCTTCTTGTTGGTTTTGACCAGCTGGATGACCTCGTAGTAAACCTTCCTCCACAGCAGCTCCTCAGCCTTGCGGCCATAGTCCACGGGGTGCAGGAACATCAGCTTCACACACAGCTCCTTCAGCCTGGGGTCCCAGCACAGGCCGGTCAGCAACACAGGGCTCCACCCAGACCACCCCCACCCCCACACTGACACACCCTGACCCACCCACACCCTGACCCACCCACACCCTGACACACCCACACCCAGACCCACCCACACCCACCCAGACCCACACCCTGACCCACCCCCACACCCACCCAGACCCACCCCCTGACCCACCCCCACACCCACCCAGACCCACCCCCTGACCCACCCCCACACCCACCCAGACCCACCCCCACCCAGACCCACACCCTGACCCACCCCCACACTGACACACCCACACCCTGACCCACCCCCACCCAGACCCACACCCTGACCCACCCCCACACACACCCACCCAGACCCACACCCTGACCCACCCCCACACCCACCCAGACCCACCCCCACCCAGACCCACCCCCACACTGACACACCCACACCCTGACCCACCCCCACCCAGACCCACACCCTGACCCACCCCCACACTGACACACCCTAAACCCTGACCCACCCCCACCCAGACCCACACCCTGACCCACCCCCACACACAGCTCTTTCAGCCTGGGGACCAAGCACAGGCTGCTCAGCAGTGGACCGGCCCCACCTACACCGCCCCCACCCAGACGCACTCCCCACGACCCGACCACCCCTACCCTGACCGACCCAGCCCGTGACCACCCCTACCCTGACCGACCCAGCCTGTGACCACCCCTACCCTGACCGACCCAGCCCGTGACCACCCCTACCCTGACCGACCCAGCCCGTGACCTCCCCTACCCTGACCGACCCAGCCCGTGACCTCCCCTACCCTGACCGACCCAGCCCGTGACCACCCCGACCCTCTCCCACACTCACCTGTTGCGAAGGCTGATGTTTTCGGGCTTGAATACGCCATCTTGTTGCTGACAATTGCGTCTAATCGATGAACTGCTTCCACCACGGCCCTGGGAGACAGCAGGTCACAGCTACAACACCCATCTTTATTTGATTGATGTTTGACTAATGTTCGCTTCACAATTTGCACTGTGCATTCTGCTGCTCCATTGGACACGGGATGGTATGGAGCTACTCTAGTGTGTTTTACAGCACTCCCTTTCATGAATTATGCAAACTCTTGTGAACAGAATTGTGGTCCGTTATCAGACACAATTTCCTCTGGAAATCCATAGAACACAAACAACCCTCGCAAAATGTCTATGGTATTGCTGGATGTCGTTTTGTTCATCAAAATCACCTCAACCCACTTGGAGTGACTATCAATCACAATGAACAATTGTTGTCCATCCAACTCTACAAAGTCAATGTGTAATCTTTGCCACACTCTAACCGGCCATTTCCATGGCTGTAGCGGTACTGTGGGTGGATTCTTTCCAACTGCTTGACATGTGCTACACTCTTTCACCGTTTGTTCTATGTCCTTATCTAGACCCGGCCACCATAGATAGTTTCTAGCTAGACTCTTTGTTAGACACATTCCCAAATGCTGATCATGAAGATCTTCGAGCAATTTTACTCCATATTTTTCAGGTATTACAACTCTCGCTCCCCACATGACACAACCTTGGTCTACTGAGAGTTCTTTCCTACGTACAAAGAATGGTTTCAGTTCTGCCTCTGAATTTGGCAATTTGTTTGGCCATCCATTAGTAATATATTCCTGCACTCTTGACAAAAACGTCACCCATTCCTTCTCTCCTGAGATGCTGCCTGACCTGCTGAGTTACTCCAGCATTTTCTGAATATCATACTGGTATGCAGACAATATCAATGCCCATCTTTGCATTCTGGCTGCTGCCAGAGTTGGAATGTATGCTTTTAGATTTAGGATCACTGTCAATGGCTGGTGATCTGTCTCGATTACAAACCTTCTACCATACAAGTATTTGTGAAACAACCTAACGGCAAAAATCAATGCAAGAGCCTCTCGCTCTATTTGTGCATAATTTCTCTCACTGGCATTGAGTGTTCTAGACGCAAATGCTATTGGCCTTTACTCTCCATTTTCTAACACATGAGAGATCACAGCACCAACACCGTATGGTGAAGCATCACATGCTAACTTCATCGGCTTATTGACATCGTAATGAACAAGCATTGAACTCTCTGCCAACTGAGCTTTACATGACTTGAAAGCTTGATCACATTTACGTGTCCACTTCCATGGTACATCTTTTCTCAAAAGCTCATTCAAGGGATGGACAGATTTGGCACAAACATCCCATAACAATGCACTAATCCTAAAAAGGATCGGATCTCAGATATGTTTCTGGGAGTGAGCGCATTCTTAATCGCATCAACTTTACCCTTGGTGGGGTGTGGACCATCCTTGTCTATCGTATTATGGCGAGTCCGAAACTTGTTGGTTGTAGACGAAGTTTATTGCAGCCGCAATACACGAATACAGAGTTAAACAACAAGGTACAGGACAACCAATACAAACTTACTGTCTTCCTTGAAGACTTCGCCGAACTGACTAAAACGGGCGCCAAACGTGCACCTGACATCGCTGGCCAATCAGCGATGTCGTTCCCTGGACCAATCCCCATGGTCGCGTTCCCACGTGACCTCGCTGGCCAATCCGAGGGTTCGACGACCTGGACCATTCTCTATGGTCGCTACATGACCCCCCCCAGAACCCGAGGTGCGGAACCTAGCTGGGAGCCGGATTTCGCGACCATAACGAGTACGGAGAGGGACAGCCTGAACCACAGGAGCCGGAGGTTCGGGACTTGGAGGAACAGCCGGAACGAGAGGTTCTGGAGGAACTACCGGCACGGGGGGTCCTGGAGGAACTGCCGAAACGGGGGGTCCTGGAGGAACCGTCGGAACGGGGGTTTCTGGACTGGGCGGAACTAACGGAGGTCGGCCTCTCCTAGGGG
Source organism: Rhinoraja longicauda (assembly GCF_053455715.1). Lineage (NCBI taxonomy): Eukaryota > Metazoa > Chordata > Chondrichthyes > Rajiformes > Arhynchobatidae > Rhinoraja > Rhinoraja longicauda. The sequence continues at coordinate 16,710 of NW_027603083.1, forward strand.
TTTGACCGACCAGGACTGGTTGATCCGGGTCCAAATGGGCAGGTTTGAGCCGGGACACCGAGACGAGTTCACTCTTGCCGCCCATGTCTAAGGTGAAAGTAGCCGTTCCCTTACGTAAAACCCGGAACGGCCCTTGATAGACCTTCTGCAACGGGGCGCGATGGGCATCTTTACGCAGAAAAACAAACTCACAGTCCTTCAGGGAAGACGGTTCATGTACCATGGGACACCCATGACGTGAAGTCGGCACTGGAGCCAGGGAGCCCACCCGTTCCCGGAGAGATGCTAACGCTGAAGGGACTGTAGGGAGCAGGGCTGAAGGGTCCGGAAACAGATCTCCGGGTACTCGAAGTGTCGAGCCATATACTAGCTCTGCGGACGACGCACCGAGATCTGGCTTAGGAGCAGTCCGGATGCCCAAAAGAACCCAAGGGAGTTGGTCTACCCAGTCCGGGCCTTCAAGCCTTGCACTGAGGGACGCCTTAAGTTGGCGGTGGAACCTTTCTACGAGTCCATTTGCCTGGGGGTGATATGCAGTTGTGGGTTGTAACTTGGACCCGTACAGTTCCGCCAGCGCGGCCCAGAGGGACGAAGTGAACTGTGGCCCTCTGTCAGTTGTAATCACTGCCGGGACCCCGAAACGAGCTACCCAATGAAGGGCCAAAGTCCTAGCACAAGACGCTGATGAGATATCAAACAATGGGAAAGCCTCTGGCCACCGGGTGAACCGATCCACCACCGTGAGGAGGTGGGTGTAGCCCCGGGAGGAAGGCAAAGGCCCGACCAAATCCACGTGGATGTGGAAAGAACGACAAGCCGGGACCTCGAAATCCTGTACGGGGGGCTGGACGTGGCGCTGGACTTTAGCGGTCTGACAGGGCACGCAGGAACGTGCCCACCCCGCTACCTGTTTCCGCAGGCCATGCCAGACAAACCTCGCTGCTACCAAGGCAGAGGTGGAGCGGATGGACGGGTGCGCCAGCCCATGAATGGCATCGAAAACCCGGCGCTGAAGGGAGGGCGGTACTACCGGCCTGGGACGAGGAAGAGAAACATCGCACCAGACTTTCGTGCCCTCCGACCCACAAGCTACCTGGGCCAAATTCAATCCCGAAGTGGTGGACTGGTATGCCGAAACGGTATCCGCTAGGAGCTGTGCCTCCGCGAGCTCCTGGGGATCCACTTCGCAGTCCACCGCCGAAATAGGGGGAAAAGCAGGTCTAGACAGGGCGTCAGCAACGGCATTAAGCTTACCCGCGATATGACGGACATCTGTGGTAAATTCGGAGATAGCAGTCAGGTGCCGCTGCTGGCGGGCCGACCATGGGTCAGACAATTTCAAAAAAGCAAATGTTAATGGCTTGTGGTCCGTAAATGCCACGAATGGGCGGCCCTCGAGGAAATACCTGAAATGACGGACAGCTACATAGAGAGCCAGAAGCTCTCGGTCAAATGCGCTATATTTCAGCTCGGCCGAATTTAGTTGCCGGCTGAAAAACGCTAAAGGCTGCCAACGGCCACCGACCTGCTGCTCCAGAACCCCACCCACCGCCACGTCAGAGGCGTCAACCGTCAGGGCCGTGGGGGCGGAGGGGCTCGGATGGACCAACATGGTGGCGTCTGCCAAGGCTGCCTTAGCTGCCGTAAAAGCCGACTCTGCGGTCGGGGACCACAACAACTCTACCGGATTCCCTGCAAGGCATTGGAAAAGCGGGCGCAGGACTCGCGCCGCTGCCGGAACGAATCTATGGTAGAAATTAACCATGCCTACGAACTCCTGCAGCCCTTTTACTGTGGTGGGCCTGGGAAAAGCCCGGATAGCTTCCACCTTCTCGGGCAAAGGGGCGGCGCCGGCAGGAGTAATTCTGTGCCCTAGAAAATCGAGGGCAGGCAGGCCGAATTGACATTTGGAGGGTTGGATAATGAGCCCGTGGTCTTGGAGCCGCTGGAACACGGTCCGCAAATGGGCCTGGTGTTCCAGCACGGAGGGGCTGGCTACCAGGATGTCGTCTAAATAAATAAACAAAAAGGGTAAACCCCGGCCCACGCGGTCCATCAGTCGCTGGAAAGCCTGTGCCGCGTTCTTTAAACCGAAAGGCATACGCAACCATTCAAACAACCCGAACGGAGTAATAGTTGCAGTTTTTTGTATGTCCTCCGGTCGCACCGGAATCTGATGGTATCCTCGCACCAAATCGATTTTGGAAAACACCACCGCTCCTTCCAGCCCCGATGAAAAGTCCTGTAGGTGCGGTATGGGGTAGCGATCAGCCGTGGTGACAGCATTGAGACGCCGATAATCGCCACATGGCCTCCACCCCCCAGATGCCTTGGAGACCATGTGTAACGGCGAGGCCCACGGGCTGTCAGACTGACGGACAATTCCCATTTCCTCCATCTTCCTGAACTCCGCCCTTGCCACCACCAGTTTGTCTGGCGGTAGTCTCCTGGCCCGAGCGAAAACGGGAGGGCCTTCGGTGCGGATGTGATGGACCACACCGTGCTTAGCCGAAGGTGCGTCAAAACGCTGGACGAGCAGCTCTGGGAACTCTGCCAGAATCGCAGCATACGAGTCGGGGGCCGCGACGACGGCCTGGACAGTAGGGCTGGGCGAGGAGGCGATTGTCGGAGCGACATGCTCAGCTTCGGCGGAGGGTCGGAGGTCGTTACCGCGGACATCAGGAACCAGTGAAAAAGCCCAGAGAAAATCTGCGCCCAGGATCGCTTGTTTGACGTCGGCTATGATGAATGGCCATTCGTACGTGCGGAGGCCTAACACAAGGGACATCTTCCGTGTACCGAAAGTGCGAATTGGGCTGCCATTAACCGCGATGAGGGTGGGACCTGTCTTACCCGATCTGGTTTCGAGGTCGGTCGGCGGCACTATGCTGACGATGGCTCCCGTGTCTACCAAAAATTCTGTGTCCGTGAATCGATCATGGACATAGAGGCGCCGGTTCTGGCCAATCGTAACTGCCCCTATGTACGATCGGCCGAGGCATTTCCCGCGAAGGTACAAGGCAAACGACAGTTGCGGGATTCGTTACCCCATCGTAGGTGATAATAACACCAGCCGCGCTTGTGCGGATCTTTTTGGCGGGCTTTCGGAGAATTGGCGGGAGACGTGGCGCCATCTTGCCGTCGCTGTGGCGTGGTCACCGATGTCGAGACTTTGTTGATTGAACCACTTGCCTTGTTTTTTGCCGCTATGAGCGCGTCCGCTTTCGCTGCATATGCTTCGGGGTCCTTAAAAGAACAATCCGTAAGCAGCAGTCGGACATCCTCGGGAAGTTTCTCGCGGAATGCCTGTTCAAACATCGGGCAATCCGTATGCTCACCGGCTAGCATCATCATTTCGGCCATGAGGACGGAAGGCAGTTGGTCTCCAAGATCCGGTAGGTGCAGAAGTTTTGCCGCACCACCATGCTTATTCAACCCGAAGGTTCGTAGTAATACCTTCTTCATGGCCTCGTATTTGTCTTCCGCAGGTGAATTTACGATGAACCGCATCACGCGCTTGGTTGTGTCCGGCGATAGCGCGCTGACGAGGTAGAAGTACTTCGTGGACTCGTCCGACACCTTCTTTATATGGAATTGAGCCTCGGCGTGGATAAACCAAGCTTGCGGTGCGTACGTCCAAAATAACGGAAGATGAACGCCTGCCGCGCTTGACTCCGGTGTGCCCTGCTCGGTCATCGTCAACGAGGCGTCGGGTTCCTGCTCAGTCGGTGATCGTCCAGATCACGTCGGGGTCACCAATATGGCGAGTCCGAAACTTGTTGGTTGTAGACGAAGTTTATTGCAGCCGCAATACACGAATACAGAGTTAAACAACAAGGTACAGGACAACCAATACAAACTTCCTTGAAGACTTCGCCGAACTGACTAAAACGGGCGCCAAATGCGCACCTGACATCGCTGGCCAATCAGCGATGTCGTTCCCTGGACCAATCCCCATGGTCGCGTTCCCACGTGACCTCGCTGGCCAATCCGAGGGTTCGACGACCTGGACCATTCTCTATGGTCGCTACAGTATGACCCAAGTACTCTACCGAGTTCTGAAAGAACTCACATTTCTGTGCCTTCACTCTTCCACTGTGTTTCAAGTCGTTTGAGTACCACTTCCAACCTTTCATCATGTGTCTGCCTGTCAGGGGCTGAGATGAGGATGTCATCCAAGTAACACACCACACCTTCAATTCCCTCTTGAATTTGTGTCATTACCCCATGAAAAATCCCTGGGGCTGATGATATACCAAATGGAGGCCTATTGAACTGAAACAATCCCAAATGCGTGCTAATAGTTAGCTTGGATTTAGATTCGTCATCTACACCTAACTGCATGTAGGCATTTCTTAAGTCCATTTTTGTGAAGACCTGGCTGCCTGTGAGGGTGCTAAACAAATCCTCTGCCGTTGGTAGGGTATCTAGTCTGCTATCTTCCAGTACCTGGTTTATGGTCAACTTATTATCCCCACAAAGTCTAACACTACCATCAGGTTTAGGTACAACTACAATGGGTGTTGCCCATTCACTATTTTCTACCTTACTGATAATGTTCTCAGCTTCAAGCCTTTTCAGTTCTTTCTCAACCTTGTCCTTAAGAGCACACGGCACAACCTGTGGTTGCAATGCACTGGTGTCACATCCTGCTTCACATATACTTCCGCCTTGTACCCCTTAATCGGCTCTCCCTGGTCGATACACACCTTCGGATGTTGCTTGATTACGTCCTCCGGACACTTTAATTCTTCACGAACGAGGAATATCTCGTTCCAGTTGAGCTTCAAGATCTGCAGCCAATTCCGACCTAGCAACGCAGGTTTATCCACCTTTACAACCACGAGGGGCAACTCCGCCTGTTACTCCTTATACCTAACTGGTACATGTACGCATCCTAACACTGGAATCTTCTCTCCAGAGTAACCACGTAGCTCGATTCGGTTCGCTTCCAAAGAAATTTGACTCAGCCTCTCCCCATACACCAATAGCTCATTGCTGCAGATGGTGTATATTTCGAGAAGCTCTTCCTCTGCCTGCAGTTGATCCACAAAATGCAGCTTACTTGTTGTTGAACCTTTTTTCTGCTAAGCCTTTCGACTGCCTGCAGTTGATCCACAAAATGCAGCTTACTTGTTGTTGAACCTTTTTTCTGCTAAGCCTTTCGATAAGCCTTTGCTAGGTGTCCCATCTTGTGACACGAGTAACACTCTGCCTTAAAGAACATACAAGACTGT
>NW_027603084.1:0-21926 GCF_053455715.1 Rhinoraja longicauda
TGTACTCAAATCCCCTCCCTATGAATGCCAACATACCATTGGCTTTCTCCACTGCCCGCTGCACCTGCATGCCTACTTTCAATGACTGGTGCACCACGACACCCAGGTCTCGTTGCGTCTCCCCTTCTCCTAATCGGCCACCATTCAGATAATAGTCTGCTTTCCCGTTCTTGCCACCAAAGTGGACAACCTCACATTTATCCAGAAGTGCTTTGAAAGGCTGGCCCTCTCACACATCAAATCCAGCATCACTGACTCACTGGACTCACGTCAATGTGCAAACACATCCACAGAGGACGCCATCTCTCTGGCTCTTCGCACTGTCCTGACTCACCTGGAGTGACAGGGCACGTACGCGAGGATGCTACTCATTGACTCTAGCTAGCTCTGCCTTCAAACACGCTCATCCCCCACCAAGCTCGTCACCAAACTCCACCAGCTAGGCCTTGGCTTGCCGATATCATGATAGGAGTAGAATTGGGCCATTCGGCCCATCAGGTCTATTCTGCCATTCAATCATGGCTGACCGATCTCTCTCTCCCAACCCCATTCTCCTGCCTTCTCCCCATAACCTCTGACACCTGTACTAATTCAGAATCTAGCTATCTCTGCCTTCCAAATATCCACCGACTTGCCCTCCACAGCCTTCTGTGGCAAAGAATCCCACAGATTCACCACCCTCTGACTAAAGAAATCTCTCCTCATCTCCTTCCTAAAGGACTCTCTGTCCTTTAATTCTGAGGCTATGACTAGTCTTAGACTCTCCCACCAGTGGAAACATCCTCTCCACATCCACTCTATCCAAGCCTTTCACTATTCTGTATGTTTCAATAGACAATAGGTGCAGGAGGAGGCCATTCGGCCCTTCGAGCCTGTACGCACCGCCATTCAATGTGATCATGGCTGATCATTCTCAATCAGTACCCCGTTCCTGCCTTCTCCCCATACCCCCTGACTCCGCTATCCTTAAGAGTTCTATCTAGCTCTCTCTTGAATGTATTCAGAGAATTGGCCTCCACTGCCCTCTGAGGCAGAGAATCCCACAGATTCAAACTCTCTTTTTTTTTTTAAATTTAAATAAATTTTATTTAAGTTTTAACAGAACTCATACATGTTACATTTCATAGTAAGCAATAGTAACTACATTATACAATACAATACAATACAATATATCTTTATTGTCATTGTACCCAGGGGTACAACGAGATTGGGAATGCGCCTCCCATACGATGCAATAATTTAGGTAATTTAGACAGCAGCAACCCAACGAAACAAAACAGTTGTAACAGTTTTTAGACAGGGTAAAGTGCAAGTTGATCTATGCGTTGTGGCCATCCGGCTCAGCAGGACCGGTTCATAGCAGCTATGGCCCTGGGGATGAAGCTGTTCCTGAGTCTGGAGGTGCGGGCATAGAAGGCCTTGTATCGTCTGCCCGATGGAAGGAGTTCGAACAGACTGTTGCAGGGGTGTGAAGAGTCTTTGTGGATGCTGGTGGCTTTTCTGAGGCATCGTGTGTTGTAGACGCCCTCCAAGTCTGGTAGCTGTGTTCCGATGGCCCTCTGAGCTCTATGGACTACCCGCTGTAGAGCTTTCCTTTCTGCCTCCGTGCAGCTGAGGTACCACGCAGGGATGCCATGCGTTAGGATGCTCTCTATGGTGCAGCGGTAGAAGGTCGTCAGCAGCTTTTGGGGTAGACCAGACTTCTTCAGTGTTCGATTATACATGTATTGTTCTGTATTATCTCCCCTCCCACCACCCCCCCCCCCTTCTTCCCCCCCACCCCCCCAGTTAAAAAGAAGGAAAAAGAAAAAGAAAGAGAGAAAGAAAGAAACCTGGAGTCCAGAATGAGACACTACCGGGTAATTTCTTATTAAATTCTTATTAAAGGTATCAAAACAATCCTGAATTTAAATATTTCCAATTCTTAATCCTAGCTTTAAAATGAATGGGTTCCACACCTTCAAGAAGAAGTCATATCCATTTCTCAGATTATACGTAGCTTTTTCTAATGGGATACAACTACACATTTCTGCATACCATCTTTCAAATCTTATTTCATTTTGATCTTTCCCAAGTGACCGCTACACATTTTTTTGCTACTGCTATTGCTATTTCGAGAAATCTTTCCTGATGTTTATCTAAAATTAGCTTTGGTAATATTCCTTTTGTATCCCCCAATAAAAATAACCTTCAATCCAATGGTATGATCTTATTCATCAATTGTTCCAAAAAATGTTTTAGGTCTTTCCAAAAAGGAGTTGCCTTCTGAAATGCCCATGTGGAGTGTAAAAAAGTACCCACGTCTTGGTTGCATCTAAAACAAATTTCAGATGAGTTTGGTTTTAAATTGTTAAATATTTTCTGGGGTTAAATATAGTTGATGTAAAAAATTATATTGTACTAAACTATATCTCACATTAATAGTATTTTTCATACTATCTAAACACAGTCTTTCCCAACTTGGTTCATCAATGATAATATTAAGATCTGTTTCCCATCTTTGTCTTGATTTTTGAATTCCTATCTTTGGACTAGATTTTTGTAATAATTTATACATTGATGATATACATTTTTTTATTCCCTTGCCCTGAATCAGGGTTTCAATTCCTTTAATCTGAAATAGAGGCATTGAATTACCTAACTTTTCCCTTAAAAAAGATTGTAATTGATAATAGAAAAAAATACTATTCCCTGGAATTTGATATTTATTTCCCAATTGAGAAGATGTCAAAAAGTTATTTCCTTCGTAGCAATCTCCTATATGTTTAATACCCTTCTGTTCCCAGACTTGTAGTATTTGATTATTCCAAGCAAACGGCAATAATCTATTTTTTACTAATGGAGTTTTAGCTGTTAAAACAAATCTTTTATCATTAACTTTAACTGTTTTCAACAATGTATTAATTAAATGTTTTAGCAAAGGTGACTCTTTATCCTTAACTAATAGCTTCGCTTTCCATTTATATATAAATTCTTCTGGACATAACTCTATTATTTTATCCATTTCAATTTTAACCCATGCTGTTTTTCCACCCTCTTGATAAAAGGATGAAATAAAACTCATTTGTGCTGCCAGATAATAATTTTTAAAATTTGGTAATTGCAGTCCACCTAATTCAAATTTCCATGTTCATTTTTCCAGAGACACTCTTGGCATTTTACCTTTCCAAAGAAAATTCCTCACAATTTTGTTCAATTCTTGAAATTTTTTATTTAGCAAAGGTATAGGCAGTGTTTGGAATAAATACTGTATCCTCGGAAAAATATTCATCTTAATACAGTTCACTCTCCCTAGCAATGTAATTGGAAGATTCATCCATTTCTTCAGGTCCTCATCTATTTTTTTTATTAGTGGTTTATAATTTAATTGCTACAAATTATTTAACTTATTATCTACTTTAACTCCTAAGTACTTAATGCCTTCTTTTTGCCATTTAAACTGACTTTCTCTTTTACATTGGTTATAATTGCCTTCAAAAAGAGGCATTATTTCAGTTTTATCTTTATTAATTTTATATCCTGATACTTTCCCGTATTCCTCCAATCTGAAATATAATTTTCTTAAGGATTCCAATGGTCTAGTAAGACAAATTAAGACATCATCTGCAAATAAAGTAATTTTGTGATCTTCCTGATTAACTTTAAATCCTTTAATGTCTGAATCTGATCTTATTAGTTCTGCCAGAGGTTCAATAGCCAGATTCAAACTCTCTGTCACAGATTTAAAACTAGCCACATTCCCTGTCCTAGACAATAGACAATAGACAATAGACAATAGGTGCAGGAGTAGGCCATTCAGCCCTTCGAGCCAGCACCGCCATTCAATGCGATCATGGCTGATCACTATCAATCAGTACCCCGTTCCTGCCTTCTCCCCATACCCCCTCACTCCGCTATCCTCAAGCTCTCTCTTGAAAGCATCCAACGAACTGGCCCCCACTGCCTTCTGAGGCAGAGAATTCCACACCTTCACCACCCTCTGACTGAAAAAGTTCTTCCTCATCTCCGTTCTAAATGGCCTACCCCTTATTCTCAAACTGTGGCCCCTTGTTCTGGACTCCCCCAACATTGGGAACATGTTATCTGCCTCTAATGTGTCCAATCCCCTAATTATCTTATATGTTTCAATAAGATCCCCCCTCATCCTTCTAAATTCCAGTGTATACAAGCCCAATCGCTCCAGCCTTTCAACATACGACAGTCCCGCCATTCCGGGAATTAATCTAGTGAACCTACGCTGCACGCCCTCCATAGCAAGAATATCCTTCCTCAAATTTGGAGACCAAAACTGCACACAGTACTCCAGGTGCGGTCTCACCAGGGCCCGGTACAACTGTAGAAGGACCTCTTTGCTCCTATACTCAACTCCTCTTGTTACGAAGGCCAACATTCCATTGGCTTTCTTCACTGCCTGCTGAACCTGCATGCTTCCTTTCATTGACTGATGCACTAGGACACCCAGATCTCGTTGAACTCCCCCTCCTCCTAACTTGACACCATTCAGATAATAATCTGCCTTTCTATTCTTACTTCCAAAGTGAATAACCTCACACTTATCTACATTAAACTGCATCTGCCATGTATCCGCCCACTCACACAACCTGTCCAGGTCACCCTGCAGCCTTATTGCATCTTCCTCACAATTCACACTACCCCCCAACTTAGTATCATCTGCAAATTTGCTAATGGTACTTTTAATCCCTTCGTCTAAGTCATTAATGTATATCGTAAATAGCTGCGGTCCCAGCACCGAACCTTGCGGTACCCCACTGGTCACTGCCTGCCATTCCGAAAGGGACCCATTTATCCCCACTCTTTGCTTTCTGTCTATCAACCAATTTTCTATCCATGTCAGTACCCTACCCCCAATACCATGTGCCCTAATTTTGCCCACTAATCTCCTATGTGGGACCTTGTCGAAGGCTTTCTGAAAGTCGAGGTACACCACATCCACTGACTCAATTTCCTAGTTACATCCTCAAAAAATTCCAGTAGATTTGTCAAGCATGATTTCCCCTTCGTAAATCCATGCTGACTCGGAACGATCCCGTTACTGCTATCCAAATGATCAGCAATTTCGTCTTTTATAATTGACTCCAGCATTTTTCCCACCACTGATGTCAGACTAACTGGTCTATAATTACCCGTTTTCTCTCTCCCTCCTTTCTTAAAAAGTGGGATAACATTTGCTATTCTCCAATCCACAGGAACTGATCCTGAATCTATAGAACATTGAAAAATGATCTCCAATGCTTCCACTATTTCTAGAGCCACCTCCTTAAGTACTCTGGGATGCAGACCATCAGGCCCTGGGGATTTATCAGCCTTCAGTCCCATCAGTCTACCCAAAACCATTTCCTGCCTAATGTGGATTTCCTTCAGTTCCTCCATCACCCTAGGTTCTCCAGCCCCTAGAACATTTGGGAGATTGTGTGTATCTTCCTCAGTGAAGACAGATCCAATGTAACGGTTTAACTCGTCTGCCATTTCTTTGTTCCCCATAATAAATTCCCCTGCTTCTGTCTTCAAGGGACCCACATTTGCCTTGACTATTTCTTTCCTCTTCACGTACCTAAAAAAAACTTTTGCTATCCTCCTTTATATTATTGGCTAGTTTACCCTCGTACCTCATCTTTTCTCCTCGTATTGCCTTTTTAGTTAACTTTTGTTGCTCTTTAAAAGAGTCCCAATCCTCTGTCTTCCCACTCTTCTTTGCTATGTTATACTTCCTCTCCTTAATTTTTATGCTGTCCCTGACTTCCCTTGTCAGCCACAGGTGTCTCTTACTCCCCTTAGAGTCTTTCCACCTCTTTGGAATAAATTGATCCTGCAACCTCTGCATTATTCCCAGGAATACCTGCCATTGCTGTTCTACCGTCTTCCCTGCTAGGGCCTCCTTCCAATCAATTTTGGCCAGCTCCCGCCTCATGCCTCTGTAATCCCCTTTGCTATACTGCAATACCGACACTTCCGATTTTCCCTTCTGCCTTTCCATTTGCAGAGTAAAACTTATCATGTTGTGATCACTGCCTCCTAATGGCTCTTTTACCTCTAGTCCCCTTATCAGATCAGGATCATTACACAACACTAAATCCAGAATTGCCTTCTCCCTGGTAGGCTCCAGTACAAGCTGTTCTAAGAATCCATCTCGAAGGCACTCTACAAACTCTCTTTCCTGGGGTCCATTTCCAACCTGATTTTCCCAGTCTACCTGCATGTTGAAATCTCCCATAACCACCGTAGCATTACATTTTTGACATGCCAATTTTATCTCCTGATTTAACTTGCACCCTAAGTCGAGGCTACTGTTTGGGGGCCTATAGATAACTCCCATTAGGGTCTTTTTACCCTTACAATTTCTCATTTCTATCCATACTGATTCAACATCTCCTGATTCTATGTCACCCCTTGCAAGGGAATGAATATCATTCCTTACCATCAGAGCAACCCCACCCCCTCTGCCCACCTGTCTGTCTTTTCTATACGTTGTGTACCCCTGAATATTCAGTTCTCAGCCCTGGTCCTCTTGTAGCCATGTCTCAGTGATCCCTACAACATCATACTTGCCCATGACTAACTGAGCCTCAAGCTCATCCACTTTATTTTTTATACTACGCGCATTTAAGTACAACACTTTAACTTCTGTATTTACCTCCCCTCTCACATCGTTCACAATTGGCCCTGCCCTTAATTTCTTTTCCGCTCTAGAACTTCTGTTCCCATTCTTCCGACAGTCTTTTGCAATATCTCCTGTATTCCCTTTTACCTCATCTTCATATTCACAATTTGTTAACCCCTCCCCCCCACTACTTAGTTTAAAGCCACAGGTGTCACACTAGCAAACCTGCCTGCCAGAATGTTTGTCCCCCTGCTGTTAAGATGCAACCCGTCCCTTTTGTACAAGTCACCCCTAGCCCAGAAGAGATCCCAGTGGTCCAGAAATCTAAATCCCTGCTCTCTGCACCAGTCCCTCAGCCATAAATTCATACCCTCTATCTCTCTGTTCCTGGCCTCACCAGCACGAGGTACCGGTAGCAGTCCAGAGATAACCACCTTCGACGTCCTACTTCTCAGCGTTTTTCCCAACCCTCTAAACTCCCGCTGTAGCACCTCCTTCCTCTTCCGCCCGACGTCATTCGTGCCCACGTGCACAACGACTTCAGGTTGATCGCCTTCCCTCGCTAGGATTTTCTGAAGCCGGTCTGTGATGTGTTGAACCCTGGCACCAGGGAGGCAACAGACCATCCTCAAGTCCCTCCTGCTGCCACAGAATCTTCTATCCGTCCCTCGGACTATGGAGTCACCGACCACTACGGCTCTTCCAGACTTCGGTCTCCCCTGTCGTGTATCCTTGCCAACAGGTCCGCCACTCGGACTGGAAACGTCTTCTGCCCCGACAGTTCCCAAGAGGGTATACCTATTTGCAATAGGCACAGCCACTGGGGTCTCCTGTAGTCCACGTCCACTCCCCCCGGAAACAGTCTCCCACCTTCGCTCGACCTGGACCGTTGGCGTGACAGCCTCACAATAGGTCCTGTCGAGGAAACTCTCGCATTCCCGGATGGCCCTGAGGTCATCCAACTGCCTCTCCAACTCCACCACACGTCCCTTCAGGAGCTGCACCTGGACACAGTTCTTGCAGGTGTAGCTCCCAGAAGCTCCAGCGACGTCCCTGTCTTCCCACATCCTGCAGGAAACACACCGCACCAACTTTTCCGCCATCACCTTGTGCCTATAACCAGCTCTGGCTTAAAACAATGGTATCCTCCTCACCTCAGCCTCCTCGCCGAAGACTCGCAGCCAAAGACTCGCACTTTTCTCACTGGACTCGCAGCCAAAGACTCGCACTTTTCTCACTGGGCACTTCCCTCACTGGTCTGCACCTGAACAGGGCTGCACCCTTTTGTGAGCCTTGCTTATATCACCAATTTAAATTGCCTGATTGTCCAATTTACCTGACTTCTCACTTAAACTGCCTGTTGAACTGTGATTAGCACTTACTTTACTGCTCAGCCAACGGGCGTCCTTGCTCTGCTCCCGGACTTTTCAAATTGACTACTACTTCCTTTTGGCGCTCTTTTTAAACTGCCTGTTGAACTGTGATTAGCACTTACTTTACTGCTCAGCCAACGGGCGTCCTTGCTCTGCTCCCGGACTTTTCAAAGTTGGGAAAGACTGTGTTTCGATAGTATGAAAAATACTATTAATGTGAGATATAGTTTAGTACAATATAATTTTTTACATCAACTATATTTAACCCCAGAAAAAATTAAACAATTTAAAACCAAACTCATCTGAAATTTGTTTTAGATGCAACCAAGATGTGGGTACTTTTTTACACTCCACATGGGCATGTCAGAAGGCAACTCCTTTTTGGAAAGACCTAAAACATTTTTTGGAACAATTGATGAATAAGATCATACCAATGGATTCAAGGTTGTTTTTATTGGGAGATACAAAAGGAATATTACCAAAGCTAATTTTAGATAAACATCAGGAAAGATTTCTCAAAATAGCAATAGCAGTAGCAAAAAAATGTGTAGCGGTCACTTGGAAAGATCAAAATGAAATAAGATTTGAAAGATGGTTTGCAGAAATGTGTAGTTGTATCCCATTAGAAAAAGCAACGTATAATCTGAGAAATGGATATGACTTCTTCTTGAAGGTGTGGAACCCATTCATTTTAAAGCTAGGATTAAGAATTGGAAATATTTAAATTCAGGATTGTTTTGATACCTTTAATAAGAATTTAATAAGAAATTACCCGGAAGTGTCTCATTCTGGACTCCAGGTTTCTTTCTTTCTCTCTTTCTTTTTCTTTTTCTTTTTCCTTCTTTTTAACTGGGCGGGTGGGGGGAAGAAGGGGGGGTGGGAGGGGAGATAATACAGAACAATACATGCATAATCGAACACTGAAAAAGTCTGGTCTACCCCAACAGCTGCTGACGACCTTCTACCGCTGCACCATAGAGAGCATCCTAACGCATGGCATCCCTGTGTGGTACCTCAGCTGCACGGAGGCAGAAAGGAAAGCTGTACAGCGGGTAGTCCATAGAGCTCAGAGGACCATCGTAACACAGCTACCAGACTTGGAGGGCATCTACAACACACGATGCCTCAGAAAAGCCACCAGCATCCACAAAGACTCTTCACACCCCTGCAACAGTCTGTTCGAACTCCTTCCATCGGGCAGACGATACAAGGCCTTCTACGCCCGCACCTCCAGACTCAGGAACAGCTTCATCCCCAGGGCCATAGCTGCTATGAACCGGTCCTGCTGAGCCGGATGGCCACAACGCATAGATCAACTTGCACTTTACCCTGTCCAAAACTGTTACAACTGTTTTGTTTCGTTGGGTTGCTGCTGTCTAAATTACCTAAATTGTTGCATCGTATGGGAGGCGCATTCCCAATCTCGTTGTACCCCTGGGTACAATGACAATAAAGATATATTGTATTGTATTGTATTGTATAATGTAGTTATTATTGCTTACTATGAAATGTAACTTGTATGAGTTCTGTTAAAACTTAAATAAAATTTATTAAAAAAATAAATAAAAAGAGAGTTTGAATCTGTGGGATTCTCTGCCTCAGAGGGCAGTGGAGGCCAATTCTCTGAATACATTCAAGAGAGAGCTAGATAGAGCTCTTAAGGATAGCGGAGTCAGGGGGTATGGGGAGAAGGCAGGAACGGGGTACTGATTGAGAATGATCAGCCATGATCACATTGAATGGCGGTGCGTACAGGCTCGAAGGGCCAAATGGCCTCCTCCTGCACCTATTGTCTATTGAAACATACAGAATAGTGAAAGGCTTGGATAGAGAGGATGTGGAGAGGATGTTTCCACTGGTGGGAGAGTCTAGGATTAGTCATAGCCTCAGAATTAAAGGACAGAGTCCTTTAGGAAAGAGATGAGGAGAGATTTCTTTAGTCAGAGAGTGGTGAATCTGTGGGATTCTTTGCCACAGAAGGCTGTGGAGGGCAAGTCGGTGGATATTTGTAAGGCAGAGATAGATAGATTCTGAATTAGTACAGGTGTCAGAGGTTATGGGGAGAAGGCAGGAGAATGGGGTTTGGAGAGAGAGATAGGTCAGCCATGATTGAATGGCGGTGTAAACTTGATGGGCCGAATGGCCCAATTCTACTTCTAATCATGACAACGGCAAGCCGAGGCCTAGCTGGTGGAGTTTGGTGACGAGCTTGGTGGGGGATGAGCGTGTTTGAAGGCAGAGCTAGAGTCAATGAGTAGCATCCTCGCGTACGTGCCCTGTCTCTCCAGGTGAGTCAGGACAGTGCGAAGAGCCAGAGAGATGGCGTCCTCTGTGGATGTGTTGGCACATTGACACGAGTCCAGTGAGTCAGTGATGGTGGATTTGATGTGTGAGAGGGCCAGCCTTTCAAAGCACTTCTGGATAAATGTGAGGTTGTCCACTTTGGTGGCAAGAACGGGAAAGCAGACTATTATCTGAATGGTGGCCGATTAGGAGAAGGGGAGATGCAACGAGACCTGGGTGTCGTGGTGCACCAGTCATTGAAAGTAGGCATGCAGGTGCAGCGGGCAGTGGAGAAAGCCAATGGTATGTTGGCATTCATAGGGAGGGGATTTGAGTACAGGAGCAGGGAGGTTCTGCTGCAGTTGCACAGGGCATTGGTGAGACCGCACCTGGAGTATTGCGTACCGTTTTGGTCTCCTAGTTTGAGTTTAGGAGCAAAGGGGTCCTTCTGCAGTCGTACAGGGCCCTGGTGAGACCGCACCTGGAGTATTGCGTACAGTTTTGGTCTCCTAATCTGAGGAAAGACATTCTTGCCATGGAGGGAGTACAGAGAAGGTTCACCAGATTGATTCCTGGGATGGCAGGACTTTCATATGAAGATAGAGTGGATAGACTCGGCTTGTACTCGCTGGAATTTAGAAGATTGAGGGGAGAAATGTACAAAATTCTTAAGGGGTCGGACAGGCTAGATGCGGGAAGATTGTTCCCGATGTTGGGGAAGTCCAGAACAAGGGGTCACGGTTTAAGGATAAGGGGAAGTCTTTGAGGACCGAGATGAGAACTTTTTTTTCACACAGAGTGTGCGTACTGATTGAGAACGATCAGCCGCGATCACATTGAATGGCGGTACATACAGGCTCGAAGGGCCGAATGGCCTCCTCCTGCACCTATTGTGAGAGAGAGGAGGGGGAGAGAGAGAGGGAAGGGGAGCTAGCAAGCAAGGACAAACATTGACACAAATAAACAGTGAGCACATGTGGCGGCCATTTTGTTGAAAGAAACAGTGAGCACATGTGGCCCTTCATAAGCCCACAACTTCCCCAAGGCTCAGCGATCCCACCAATTATCAATTAGCAGCCCGCCCGACGGGCGACATTGTCCACACCCAGTCTCCACCTCTTGCTATTAAAAGATATTTTATAAATTAAAGCTCGTAGCTTTTTGAGGTATAAAATATCTTTTTAATAACAAGATTAAATAGCTCTCCCCCTTCTCTTTCCCCTCCTCTCTCTCTCCCCCTCTCTCTCCCGCTCCTCTCTCTCCCCTCCTCTCTCTCCCCCTCCTCTCTCTCCCCCTCCTCTCTCTTCCCCTCCTCTCTCCCTCCCTCCCTCTGTCACTCCATCCCTCCCTCTCTCCCTCCCTCCCTCCCTCCCTCTCTCTCCCCCAAACAAAAAACTAGGAGCTTTAATTTATAAAATATCTTTTAATAGCAAGAGGTGGATAGCCATCATGCCCCATCTACACTAGTCCCACCCGCCCACACCGTCCAACATGCCCCATCTACACTAGTCCCACTCGCCCACACCGACCAACATGCCCCATCTACGCTAGTCCCACACCGACCAACATGCCACATCTACACTAGTCCCACCTGCCCACACCGACCAACATGCCCCATCTACACTGGTCCCACCCGCCCACACCGTCCAACATGCCCCATCTACACTAGTCCCACCCGCCCACACCGACCAACATGCCCCATCTACACTAGTCCAACCGCCCACACCATCCAACATGCCCCATCTACACAAGTCCCACCTGCCCACACTGACCAACATGCCCCATCTACACTAGTCCCACCTGCCCACACTGACCAACATGCCCCATCTACACTAGTCCCACCTGCCCACACTGACCAACATGCCCCATCTACACTAGTCCCACCTGCCCACACTGACCAACATGCCCCATCTACACTAGTCCCACACAGACCAACATGCCCCATCTACACTAGTCCCACCTGCCCACACCGTCCAACATGCCCCATCTACACTAGTCCCACCCGCCTACACCGACCAACATGCCCCATCTACACTAGTCCCACATGCCCACACCGACCAACATGCCCCATCTACACTAGTCCCACCTGCCCACACCGGCCAACATGCCTGTTTATAATTTAAAGCTCGTAGCTTATTGATAAATTTATAAATTATAGCTCGATTTTTTCACAGACAGCACTTGTTTATAACGCTCGCACACACATGCACGACACCTGTTTATTCTTTATCCCTGTTCCGTATAAGTATGTATGTATGTACGGGGTTAATCAATATCTGTTATGGGCTGAGTGTAAGACAAGTGTTTGGGCCCTTCAGGTTGGCGCGGGTGGCAGGCAGGCAGGCAGGCAGATAAAAGACGGCCATCGCAAGCTTGGTCACAACTGCTGGAGTGTCGGAGTGTCTACTAGACTGGGGTAAGTCAGTCAGCTCACACACACACACACACACACACGCACACACACACACACACACACACAATTAGGGTGACGTCTGTTTTTTATTACAATGCCAAGAACTGTAACACAAGCACACACACAGAGAGAGAGAGAGAGAGAGGGAGGGAGGGAGGGAGGGAGAGAGGGAGGGAGAGAGGAGAGAGAGAGAGAGACAGAGGGGGAGAGAGAGAGAGATAGAGCTGGGGAGATCTTTCCACAGACAGCACGCGGCACTTGTTTATAACGCCCACACCAGACACCAGACACCAAACACAAACCCAAACCCAAACACAAACACAAACACAGACCCAAACACAAACACAAACACAAACCCAAACACAAACCCAAACACAAACCCAAACACAAACACAAACACAGACCCAAACACAAACACAAACACAAACCCAAACACAGACCCAAACACAGACCCAAACACAGACTCAAACACAGACCCACACACAGACTCAATGTTATCATAATACGATGCATTAGTTGCATTGAACATTTGAGAGATTTTGCATGATTATTACAATGATTTTAATGCGTTTAATACCCCAGAACAGCTGCAATTTTGCTTTAATGCAAGGCCTGCGCTGCATTTAACATTGCAGGAGCCTGCAGAGTTCTTCTAATGCGTTGCATTAATTGCATTTAACATTTGAGAGGTTTTGCAAAATTATTGCAATTAATTTTATTGCATTTAACATCCCAGGGGGTTGCAATATTGCTTTAATGCAACGCCAGCGCTGCATTTAACAATGCAGCAGCCTGCAAAGTTATCCTAATACGATGCATTAGTCGCATTTAACATTTGAGAGGTTTCGCAGGATTATTATTGCAGTTCACATCGCAGGGTGTTGCAATATTTCTTTAATGCAAGGCGATCACTGCATTTAACATTGCAGCAGCCTGAAAAGTCATCCTAATGCGATGCATTTGTTGCATTTAACATTTGAGAGGTTTTGCAAAATTATTGCAATTAATTTAATGCATATTACATCCATTGGGGGTAGCTAGGTGACTTTAATGCAAGGCCATCACTGCATTTAACATTGCAGCAGCCTGCAAAGTTATCCTAATGCGATGCATCAATTGCATTTAACATTTGAGAGGTTTTGCATGATTATTGCAATGATTTTTAAATGCATTTCACATCCCAGGGTGGTGTAATATTGCATTAATGCAAGGCCATCACTGCATTTAACATTACAGCAACCGTACACCAATAAAGATCTTTCCACAGACAGCACGCGGCACTTGTTTATAACGCCCACACCAGACACTAGACACAAACCCAAACACAAACCCAAACACAAACCCAAACATAAATCCAAACACAAACCCAAACACAAACCCAAACACAGACTCAAACACAGACCCAAACACACACCCACACACAGACACACACAGACACACACACAGACCCACACACATCAGACACACTTCCCGGAAGCACTTCCAAATGCCTGATAGTCTCCTCCCTGCCCTGGAGGTTCAGCTACGTGCCGGGGGTAGTAAATACAATAATAATACTATAGTAATAATAATTAATATTATTAATAATAATAAGAATTAATCAAAGATTGATTGATTGATCGATCGGTGGGTGGGTGGATGGATGTCAGGAGGGAACCGTACACCAATAAAGATTTTAATGCGTTGCATCAGTTGCATTTAACATTTGAGTGGTTTTGCATGATTATTGCAATTAATTTTATTGCATTAAACATCCCAGGAGGCTGCAATATTTCTTTAATGCAAGGCCATCACTGCATTTAACTTTGCAGCAGTCTGCAATGTTATCATAATACGATGCATTAGTTGCATTGAACATTTGAGAGATTTTGCATGATTATTACAATGATTTTAATGCGTTTAATACCCCAGAACAGCTGCAATTTTGCTTTAATGCAAGGCCTGCGCTGCATTTTACATTGCAGGAGCCTGCAGAGTTGTTCTGATGCGTTGCATTAATTGCATTTAACATTTGAGAGGTTTTGCAAAATTATTGCAATTAATTTTATTGCATTTAACATCCCAGGGGGTTACAATATTGCTTTAATGCAACGCCAGCGCTGCATTTAACAATGCAGCAGCCTGCAAAGTTATCCTAATACGATGCATTAGTCGCATTTAACATTTGAGAGGTTTCGCAGGATTATTATTGCAGTTCACATCGCAGGGTGTTGCAATATTTCTTTAATGCAAGGCGATCACTGCATTTAACATTGCAGCAGCCTGAAAAGTCATCCTAATGCGATGCATTTGTTGCATTTAACATTTGAGAGGTTTTGCAAAATTATTGCAATTAATTTAATGCATATTACATCCATTGGGGGTAGCTAGGTGACTTTAATGCAAGGCCATCACTGCATTTAACATTGCAGCAGCCTGCAAAGTTATCCTAATGCGATGCATCAATTGCATTTAACATTTGAGAGGTTTTGCATGATTATTGCAATGATTTTTAAATGCATTTCACATCCCAGGGTGGTGTAATATTGCATTAATGCAAGGCCATCACTGCATTTAACATTACAGCAACCGTACACCAATAAAGATCTTTCCACAGACAGCACGCGGCACTTGTTTATAACGCCCACACCAGACACCAGACACAAACCCAAACACAAACCCAAACACAAACCCAAACATAAATCCAAACACAAACCCAAACACAAACCCAAACACAGACCCAAACACAGACTCAAACACAGACCCAAACACACACCCACACACAGACACACACAGACACACACACAGACCCACACACATCAGACACACTTCCCGGAAGCACTTCCAAATGCCGGATAGTCTTCTCCCTGCCCTGGAGGTTCAGCTACGTGCCGGGGGTAGTAAATACAATAATAATACTATAGTAATAATAATTAATATTATTAATAATAATAAGAATTAATCAAAGATTGATTGATTGATCGATCGGTGGGTGGGTGGATGGATGTCAGGAGGGAACCGTACACCAATAAAGATTTTAATGCGTTGCATCAGTTGCATTTAACATTTGAGTGGTTTTGCATGATTATTGCAATTAATTTTATTGCATTAAACATCCCAGGAGGCTGCAATATTTCTTTAATGCAAGGCCATCACTGCATTTAACTTTGCAGCAGTCTGCAAGGTTATCATAATACGATGCATTAGTTGCATTGAACATTTGAGAGATTTTGCATGATTATTACAATGATTTTAATGCGTTTAATACCCCAGAACAGCTGCAATTTTGCTTTAATGCAAGGCCTGCGCTGCATTTAACATTGCAGGAGCCTGCAGAGTTGTTCTAATGCGTTGCATTAATTGCATTTAACATTTGAGAGGTTTTGCAAAATTATTGCAATTAATATTATTGCATTTAACATCCCAGGGGGTTGCAATATTGCTTTAATGCAACGCCAGCGCTGCATTTAACAATGCAGCAGCCTGCAAAGTTATCCTAATACGATGCATTAGTCGCATTTAACATTTGAGAGGTTTTGCAGGATTATTATTGCATTTCACATCGCAGGGTGTTGCAACATTTCTTTAATGCAAGGCGATCACTGCATTTAACATTGCAGCAGCCTGAAAAGTCATCCTAATGCGATGCATTTGTTGCATTTAACATTTGAGAGGTTTTGCAAAATTATTGCAATTAATTTAATGCATATAACATCCATTGGGGGTAGCTCAGTGACTTTAATGCAAGGCGATCACTGCATTTAACATTGCAGCAAAGTTATACTAATGCGATGCATCAATTGCATTTAACATTTGAGAGGTTTTGCATGATTATTGCAACAGACCCAAACACAAACACAAACACAGACTCAAACACAAACCCAAACACAGACCCACACACAAACCCACACACCGCGGATGGAGATGAGAACCGCGCCTCGGGAGCGAGGTGGGAGCCGCGAGGAACTGCAGAGTGCGAGGTGGACCGTCGGAGAGCGAGGAGCGCCGCCTAGAACGAAGGGGCGACCCGCGGTGCGGCAGCAGGCAGGAGATAGAACTATCCGGCCAACGTTTGTAACTTTGTCGTCGTCAAAATGTGGCGACTCTTGTGTACCGCCTCGGTGAGGTCTTCTACATGATGTTACCGGGTTGTCTGCAAAACTAAGCATTTCACTCTACCTGGGTCCGTGATAATAAGGTATCACTGAATCATTGAAATTCCTGCAACCGCATACACTAACGCATACGCACACACACCGACTCATGTGCACAATCTCACACATTCACACTCGCATACACGTGCTAGCACACTCTTGCACCGACTCGCACACTCACACTGTCACACACAATCAATATCCAATGCGAGTCAGGCTACACCTCTGGAGAAATCTAGTTGAGTATGTCAATTCAGTGCAGTTTATTGTCACGTGTACCGAGGTACCGTGAAAAGACTGTTGCGTGCTGCCCAGTCAGTGGAAACAAAATACTTCATTACAGTCGAGCCATTTACAGAGTATAGATACATGATAAGGGGATAACGTTCAGTGCAAGGTAAAGCCTGCAAAATCCGATCGAGGATAGTCCGAGGATCAACAGAGGTAGATAGTAGTTCAGCACTGCTTTCTGGTTGTGGTGGGATGATTCCGTTGCCTGATAACAGCTGGGAAGACACTGTCCCTGAAACTGGAGGTGTGCATTTTCACACTTCTGTGCATTTTACCTGATGGGACAGAGGAGGAGCAGGAGTGGCAATGGTGCGACTCGTCCTTGATTATGCTGCTGGCCTTGCCGAGGCAGCGTGGTTTATAAATTGAGTCAATATATGGGAGGTTGCTTGGTGTGATGGTCTGGACAATTCGCAGCAATTTCTGGCGTTCTTGTATGGAGCTGTTCCCAAACCAAGCTGTGATGCATCTTGATAAAATACTTTCTATGGTGCATCTGTCGAAGTTGGTGAGAGTTGTAGAGGGCACGCTGAACTGGCTAAGCCTGCCAAGGACATGGATGGGTGAAGTTCGGTTCGAGACCCTTCTTCAGACTGATTGTGGTGGGAAGCTGGAGAAGGCTGGAACAGCAGGACAAAGCGAGTTGAATGATGAGTGGGTGAATACCGTTTTCATAATTAGGTGGTTGAGACCAGAGGCTAAAAGATAAAAGTTGCGAGATAAGGATTGAGCAGGTTGGAATTATAAAGAGAGATGATGGAATATCGGTTGAAGGTGGAGGTGGAGGGGATTAACAAGTGCGAGTCCGCGTGAAGGAAGAGATAGAGCGAGGGAAAAGCGGGAAGTTGCACGTTAGTTACCTGGCATTTGCTAATGTTCATACCATTAGGTTGCAAGGTTCCCAAGCGGACTATGAAGCGGCGTTCTTTCTGTTTTAATGTAACCTCTCTGGCGCTGGTGGAGGCCCAGGACAGAAAGGTCAGTGTGCGAGGGGGAGTTACAATGGCTTGCAACGGGGAGATACGGCAAGCCTTATCAGAACGAGGGTGAGTGTTCGACAAAACGGTCGCCGAGTCTCCATTTCACCACGCCGATGTAAAGGAGGCCATACCTGGAACACCACATGCAGTAGATGAGATTAGAGGTGGTGCAGGTGAACATCTGTCTCACCTGGAAGGGCTTCTCGAGCGTGAGGGAGGGGGTTTAGGGACAGCTGTTACATCCCATGGTGGCTAACCGTTTTAACTGCACTTGCCAAGAAAGGCTTTGGAAAGAGAAGTGATGGTAAGTGATGGAGAGGTGAGGAAATGGATAGAGAAATAGGTCGTACAAAGATAAAAGGGAGAGATAGAGGAGAAGACGAATGAAGAGGTGGAGGGAGAGTGAACGATCAAAGGGAGAGTGGGAAAAATGAGGAGAGAGGGGAGTTCAGAGCGAGTGGGTTGGCAAAAGGGGGAGAGGGAAGCATTAGAGAGATACAGGGAGAAGGAGGGAGAGATGCAGTAAGAGTGGGAGGGGAGAGAGGTTGGCAGAGAGCGGTCGGCACAGAGAGGGAGAATAGAGAGTGTAGGGGCGAGAATAACAGTTCAGAGAGAGAATAGCAGTAAAGATGGAGAGAGAGAGAAAGAGAGGAGGGAGAGATGTTGCATCATTCACCGTGTGTTCTACTTTTAAGACAATTCCGAGGCAGCAATGGTTCTGTTCACTGAGTGTCGTGAGTCTTTGGGTCGTTCCTCCTCAGAGGTGATGAAGGTAGAGAATGTTGTTGTCCCAAGGCAAAGCCAGATCCATTCCAGGCAAGCAAGGACTAAATGCTTACTAGGGGTCGCCGGGAGTGTGGGGTTGAGGTTACAATCAGTTAAGCCGCGATCACATTGAGTGTTAAAACAGAGTGGACGGGCCATTTTAGTCTGATGTGATCTGTTGAACTAATTCATCACGCTGACAAAGGCTGTCTAGTCCACCTTTAAACTGGGCACCAGAAGCATTGAGACGGTCCCTTAAATTTGGGATTGCCTTGCTGAGTGAAGGAAATCAGATAAACAACACGAGGTGGAGAGTTGGACCAGATGGAGTTTGAACCAATATCCCCTTTGCTGGAAAAATGCCGCTCCCAATTTCCATCCCCCAGTATCGCCACAATTCCCAGTCTTTGGAGTTTCTCAATCAATTCCCTGAATAAATCACGACCTGTCTCAGCAGGGATTTCACTTGGCTGATGTCATCTGTTTGCGAATCATTTCAAAATCTCTATTTTTAATTCTGTTGAAACTTCACTGTCCCGGTGGAGACGGAAAATGGTATAAAATCTCCGGGAATGTTCTGCCCCGGCATTTCATTCCGAGAGATTACCGGTAGTTCACGGGGACACGTCGCTGGTCAGAGAACATGTGGGAAAAGCTTTGGGAATATTTAGACGTGGAGAAAATCTTGTACGTGATCATTGCTGCCGTTGGAGTCCCTGGTAAGTGAGCAGAACAATTCAAGTTTTATAACTCCGTCTGATAACCGGTGTTGACCTGATTCTGATCGTGTTACATGATTCCCAACTGATGGACGTTGTGCAAGAATATGTGAAGTATATCAAGTATATCCTCTCAGTGAAATATTTTTGAATTAACGCTGTGATTTTTCTTATTTTCAGACAGCCGAAACTAACCCTCTCTTTCTCCCACTGCCGGGACCCACTAGAATGTTGTTCTTGCCTTCAGTGGGACCTTGCCCACAGTTGTCCCAGTGCTCGGGACAGGCAGCGCTCCGGGACGGTGTGACTGGGAGGGGTTTACATTGTGAAGTTCACTGTGTCTGAGTTATTGATCAGAGTGAACACCCGCTCCTGTGGACACGTCTCGCTGTGGAGTCTGTCACAGTCAGATTCCTCCACCTGTTGGTCAATAATTGGATCGATCTCCTGAACCAGTGGCCGCGGATCTACCGGCGTGTGTTGTTACCGAACTGAGGAATGAATCCATTAATGGAGCCACTCTGCTGCCGGATCCTAAGTTGTCCCTGCCTTCCCTCTGGAACCCTCCTCGTCCCCATCAGATGCCGAGTTCCCAGAGCCCTGGTTAAACGCGGCCGGTCACGGTTAATTCTGTGAAACCGGCCCCATCAGAGACTGTGAGCGGGGTTAACTGTAGACAGGACCATTCCGCCTATTGTAGCGGGCGGCTGCTCGTTCCCTCCCCGCCCTTTACCCCGCCCGTCGCCTTATCTCCTCTCCCCTGAAGCAGGCAGGTCGGGCACAGTCGGAGCCGGGTCTGACATTGTTAAACCTGCAGCCGCGCACCGACTCCAACACTCCTGATCTCCAGCTGAAAGTGGAGCCGGTGTTCAGCCCCGGAGACCGTGTTCAGTAATGCCCAGTGTCCGCTCCCCTTCTCTTTCCGCAGTGAATTTAGTGGCGATTGTGATCCTGTCGCGGGGAAAGTGCGGCCTCTCCACCTGCACCACTCGCTACCTGGTGGCCATGGCAGCGGCCGATCTACTCACCCTGATCACCGAGGTCATTTTGTATCGGATCCGATCCCATTACTTTTATTGGAGTTTCCTGTCCATCACCCCTGTGTGCCGTGTTAACGAAGTACTGAGGTATTCAGCTACAGACTGTTCTGTCTGGTTCACCGTCACTTTCACCTTTGATCGCTTTGTCGCCATTTGTTGCCAGAAGCTGAAAACTAAATATTGCACCGGGAAAACTGCGGCTGCGGTTCTCGCAACAGCCGGCGTTCTGCTGTGTCTGAAAAACGTTCCCCGCTACTTCACACGGGAACCCCGAACAACCATCGACAATGTCCCGTGGGGCTGTGCCGCGGTGGACAGTGTTTACACTGACCCCGGGTGGGTGGCATTTGACTGGATCGACACGGTTTTAACTCCGTTCCTCCCTTTCGCTGTGATCCTGCTGCTCAACGCTCTGACAGTCCGGCACATTTTAGTGGCCAGTCGGGTCCGTCAGGGCTGAGGGGTGAGAGCAAGGGGGAGAAGCGCAGTGACCCGGAGATGGAGAGCAGGAGGAGGTCTGTGGTTTTACTCTTCACCATCTCCGGCAGCTTCATCCTCCTGTGGCTGACGGTGGTTGTAAACGTCGTCTATTATCAGATCACAGGGACTGGGAATGATCTGAATGATTCCCAATATATCTT
The DNA here is from genome assembly GCF_053455715.1 of Rhinoraja longicauda. NCBI lineage: Eukaryota > Metazoa > Chordata > Chondrichthyes > Rajiformes > Arhynchobatidae > Rhinoraja > Rhinoraja longicauda. Next base: position 21,258 of record NW_027603084.1, read on the forward strand.
TAGCTTCGTCGGGTTTTTGCTGAGGAATCTCAGCTGCTGCACCAACACATTTATTTACGCGGTGACCCAGTCCAAGTTCAGGGAGCAGGTGAAGAGCGCGGTGAAATATCCGCTCACCTCAGCGCTGCGGCTCATTAATAAACCCGCGCCCTGAGCGCATCCCAGAGGCGGGCCGCAGTCTCTCCGCTCCGGCTTCCGGCTCCTCACATTCACCGCCGCATCTTCCAGCTGTCAGTCCCCGGGCGGATGATCCCATCGCCGCCCCGCTCCGGACCTCCCAGCCCCTCACATTCACCCAATCGCCCCCTTGCTCAAAGATGCAGATTAAGCAGAAAAAAATAACACCATTGCCTGTCAGATATATCGATCATTTTTAATGACAGTCCCTGATCATTTAAGTGTTTATTTCAGTTTCTACCCCCTCATGCTCACACCCCCCCCTCCACACTGGGGACCACTGGGTCTTTATCTCTCTCTCTCTCGTCTCTCTCTCTCTCTCTCCTCTCTCTCTCTCTCTCTCTCTCTCTCTCTCTCTCTCTCTCTCTCTCTCTCCTCTCTCTCTCTCTCTCTCTTCTCTCTCTCTCTCTCTCTCTCTCTCTCTCTCTCTCTCTCTCTCTCTCTCTCTCTCTCTCTCTCTCTTTCTTCTCATCTCTCTCTTCTTCTTCCTAT
>NW_027603085.1:0-21838 GCF_053455715.1 Rhinoraja longicauda
GGAGGGATGGAGGGAGGGAGGGAGGGAGGGAGGGAGGGAGGGAGGGAGGGAGGGATGGAGGGAGGGAGGGAGGGAGGGAGGGAGGGACGGAGGGAGGGAGGGAGGGAGGGAGGGAGGGAGGGAGGCAGGGAGGGAGGGAGGGAGGGAGAGAGGGAGGGATGGAGGGAGGGAGGGAGGGAGGCAGGGAGGGAGGCAGGGAGGGAGGGAGGGAGGGAGGGAGAGCGGGATGGAGGGATGCAGGGATGGATGGAGGGAGGGAGGGATGGAGGGAGGGAGGGAGGGAGGGAGGGAGGGAGGGATGGAGGGAGGGAGGGAGGCAGGGAGGGAGGGAGGCAGGGAGGGAGGGAGGGAGGGAGAGAGGGATGGAGGGATGCAGGGATGGATGGAGGGAGGGAGGGATGGAGGGAGGGAGGGAGGGAGGGATGGAGGGAGGGAGGGAGGGAGGGAGGGAGGGAGGGATGGAGGGAAAGAGGGAGGGAGGGATGGAGGGAAAGAGGGAGGGAGGGAAGGAAGGAGGGAGGGATGGATGGAGGGAGGGAGGGAGGAAGGTAGGGAGGGAGGGAGGGAGGGAGGGAGGGAGGGAGGGATAGAGGGAGGGAGGGAGGGATGGAGGGATGCAGGGAGGGAGGGAGGGAGGGAGGGAGGGATGGAGGGAAAGAGGGAGGGAGGGAAGGAAGGAGGGAGGGAGGTATTGAGGGTCCTCCATTGTCCATTGTTTGCCCCCCTCCCTCACGATGCCCCCCCCCCCACACCGGGGTCCTCCATTGTTCATTGTTTGCCCCCCCCCCCCTCACGGTGCCCCCCCCCTCACGGTGCCCCCCCCCCTTCAGGGGGTATAGAGAGAAGGCAGGTACAGGATACTGAGTTGGATGATCAGCCATGATTATATTGAATGGCGGTGCGTGCTCAAAGGGCCGAAAGGCCTCCTCCTGCACCTATTTTCTATGTTTCACTGTGGTGCAGTGCTCCTCCAGGGGAGGGGGAGTGTAATTAAAGGCGGTACAGGGAAGGGGAGAGGGTGTGACCGAGGGTATGACTGAGGAGGGAGGGAGGGAGGGAGGGAGGGAGGGAGGGAGGGAGGGAGGGAGGGGTGGAGGGAGGGAGGAGGAAGGGAGTGAGGGAGGTAGGGATGGAGGGAGGGAGGGATGGAGGGAAGGAGGGAGGGAGGGAGGGAGGGACAGAGGGAGGGAGGGAGGAAGGGATGGAGGGAGGGAGGGAGGGAGGGAGGGAGGGAGGGAGGGATGGAGTGAGGGAGGGAGGGATGAAGGGAGGGAGGGCGGGAGGGAGGGATGGACGGAGGGAGTCTTCATCGAGGGGTAGTGCCTGTGGGGAGGGAGGGACGGATGGAGGGAGGGTGGGAGGGAGAGGGAGAGGGAGGGAGAGGGAGGGAGGGAGGGAGGGTTGGAGGGAGGGAAGGAGGGCTTCACCGAGGGGTAGGAACTGTTGGGAGGGAGGGATGTAGGGACGGAGGGAGGGAGGGAGGGAGGGAGGGAGGGAGGGAGGGAGGGAGGGAGGGAGGGAGGGAGGGATGGAGGGAGGAAGGGAGGGAGGGATGGAGGGAAGGAGGGAGGGAGGGGAGGGAGGGACGCAGGGAAGGAGGGAGGGATGGAGGGAGGGAGGGAGGGATGGAGGGAGAGGGAGGGAGGGAGGGATGGAGGGAGGGAGGGAGGGAGGAAGGGAGGGATGGAGGGAGGGAGGGAGGGAGGCTTCACCGAGGGGTAGGAACTGTTGGGAGGGAGGGATGGAGGGGAGTGAGGGAGGGAGGGATGGAGGGAGGGAGGGAGGGATGGAAGGAGGGCTGGAGGGGGAGGGGGAGGGATGGAGGGATGGAGGGAGGGAGGGAGGGAGGGAGGGAGGGAGGGAGGGAGGGAGGGAGGGAGGGAGGGAGGGAGGGCTGGAGGGGGAGGGAGGGGGAGGGATGGAGGGATGGAGGGAGGGAGGGAGGGAGGGCTGGAGGGGGAGGTAGGGGGAGGGATGGAGGGAGGGAGGGAGGGAGGGAGGGGAGGGAGGGAGAGAGGGATGGAGGGATGCAGGGATGGATGGAGGGAGGGAGGGAGGGAGGGAGGGAGGGAGGGAGGGAGGGAGGGAGGGAGGGAGGGATGGAGGGAGGGAGGGAGGGAGGGATGGAGGGAAAGAGGGAGGGAGGGATGGAGGGAAAGAGGGAGGGAGGGAAGGAAGGAAGGAGGGAGGGAGGGATGGATGGAGGGAGGGAGGAGGGAGGGAGGAAGGGAGTGAGGGAGGTAGGGATGGAGGGAGGGGAGGGATGGAGGGAAGGAGGGAGGGAGGGAGGGAGGGACAGAGGGAGGGAGGGAGGAAGGGATGGAGGGAGGGAGGGAGGGAGGGAGGGAGGGAGGGAGGGAGGGAGGGAGGGAGGAGGGAGGGAGGGAGGGAGGGAGGGAGGGAGGGATGGAGTGAGGGAGGGAGGGATGAAGGGAGGGAGGGCGGGAGGAGGGATGGACGGAGGGAGTCTTCATCGAGGGGTAGTGCCTGTGGGGAGGGAGGGACGGATGGAGGGAGGGTGGGAGGGAGAGGGAGAGGGAGGGAGAGGGAGGGAGGGAGGGAGGGTTGGAGGGAGGAAGGAGGGCTTCACCGAGGGGTATGAACTGTTGGGAGGGAGGGATGTAGGGACGGAGGGAGGGAGGGAGGGAGGGAGGGAGGGAGGGAGGGAGGGAGGGAGGGATGGAGGGAGGAAAGGAGGGAGGGATGGAGGGAAGGAGGGAGGGAGGGAGGGAGGGAGGGACGCAGGGAAGGAGGGAGGGATGGAGGGAGGGAGGGAGGGAGGGAGGGAGGGATGGAGGGAGAGGGAGGGAGGGAGGGATGGAGGGAGGGAGGGAGGGAGGAAGGGAGGAAGGGAGTGAGGGAGGTAGGGATGGAGGGGAGGGAGGGATGGAGGGAAGGAGGGAGGGAGGGAGGGAGGGACAGAGGAGGGAGGGAGGAAGGGATGGAGGGAGGGAGGGAGGGAGGGAGGGAGGGAGGGAGGGAGGGAGGGAGGGAGGGATGGAGTGAGGGAGGGAGGGATGAAGGGAGGGAGGGCGGGAGGGAGGGGATGGACGGAGGGAGTCTTCATCGAGGGGTAGTGCCTGTGGGGAGGGAGGGACGGATGGAGGGAGGGTGGGAGGGAGAGGGAGAGGGAGGGAGAGGGAGGGAGGGAGGGAGGGTTGGAGGGAGGGAAGGAGGGCTTCACCGAGGGGTATGAACTGTTGGGAGGGAGGGATGTAGGGACGGAGGGAGGGAGGGAGGGAGGGAGGGAGGGAGGGAGGGAGGGAGGGAGGGAGGGAGGGAGGGAGGGAGGGAGGGATGAGGGAGGAAGGGAGGGAGGGATGGAGGGAAGGAGGGAGGGAGGGAGGGAGGGAGGGAGGGAGGGACGCAGGGAAGGAGGGAGGGATGGAGGGAGGGAGGGAGGGAGGGAGGGATGGAGGGAGAGGGAGGGAGGGAGGGATGGAGGGAGGGAGGGAGGGAGGAAGGGAGGGATGGAGGGAGGGAGGGAGGGAGGCTTCACCGAGGGGTAGGAACTGTTGGGAGGGAGGGATGGAGGGGAGTGAGGGAGGGAGGGATGGAGGGAGGGAGGGAGGGATGGAAGGAGGGCTGGAGGGGGAGGGAGGGGGAGGGATGGAGGGATGGAGGGAGGGAGGGAGGGAGGGAGGGAGGGAGGGAGGGAGGGAGGGAGGGAGGGAGGGAGGGAGGGAGGGAGGGAGGGAGGGAGGGAGGGCTGGAGGGGGAGGGATGGAGGGATGGAGGGAGGGAGGGAGGGAGGGCTGGAGGGGGAGGGAGGGGGAGGGAGGGAGGGAGGGAGGGAGGGAGGGAGGGAGGGAGGGAGGGAGGGAGGGAGGGAGGGAGGGAGGGAGGGAGGGAGGGAGGGAGGGTGGGAGGGAGGGGGGAGGGATGGAGGGATGGAGGGAGGGAGGGAGTGAGGGAGGGAGGGAGGCAGGGAGGGAGGGAGGGAGAGAGGGATGGAGGGATGCAGGGATGGATGGAGGGAGGGAGGGAGGGAGGGAGGGAGGGAGGGAGGGAGGGATGGAGGGAGGGAGGGAGGGCGGGATGGAGGGAAAGAGGGAGGGGAGGGATGGAGGGAAAGAGGGAGGGAGGGAAGGAAGGAGGGAGGGAGGGATGGATGGAGGGAGGGAGGAAGGTAGGGAGGGAGGGAGGGAGGGAGGGAGAGAGGGAGGGAGGGAAAGAGGGAGGGAGGGAAGGAGGGAGGGAGGTATTGAGGGAGGGAGGGAGGGATTGAGTGATGCAGGGAGGGATGGAGGGAAGGATGGAGGGAGGGAGGGAGGGAGGGAGAGGGAGGGAGGGAGGGATGGAGGGAGGGAGGGAGGGAGGCTTCACCGAGGGGTATGGCCTGTGGGGAGGGAGGGATGGAGGGAGGGAGGGAGGGATGGAGGGAGGGAGGGAGGGAGGGAGGGAGGGAGAGGGAGGGAGGGAGGGATGGAGGGAGGGAGGGAGGGAGGCTTCACCGAGGGGTATGGTCTGTGGGGAGGGAGGGTTGGAGGGAGGGAGGGAGGGAGGGAGGGAGGGAGGGAGGGAGGGAGGGATGGAGGGAGGGAGGGAGGGAGGGAGGGAGGGAGGGAGGGAGGGATGGAGGGATGGAGGGGAGGGAGGGATGGAGGGAGGGATGGAGGGAGGATTCACCGAGGGGTAGGGCCTGTGGGGAGGGAGGTGTGGAGGGAGGGAGGGAGGGATGGAGGGAGGGAGGGAGGGAAGGAGGGAGGAATGGAGGGGGGGAGGGAGGGAGGGAGGGATGGAGGGAGGGAGGGATGGGGGAGGGAGGGAGGGATGGAGGGAAGGAGGGAGTCTTCACCGAGGGGTAGGGCCTGTGGGGAGGGAGGGGTGGAGGGAGGGAGGGAGGGAGGGAGGGAGAGAGAGGGAGGGATGGAGGGAGGGAGGGAGGCTTCACCGAGGGGTAGGGCCTGTGGGGAGGGAGGAATGGATGGAGGGAGGGAGGGAGGGAGGAAGGGATTGAGGGAGGGAGGGAGGGATGGATGGAGGGAGGGAGGAGGAGGATTCGCCGAGGGGTAGGGCCTGTGGGGAGGGAGGGGTGGAGGGAGGGAGGGAAGGGAGTGAGTGAGTGATTGAGGGAGGGAGGGAGGGAGGGTGGGAGGGAGGGAGGGAGGGAGGGAGGGAGGGAGGGAGGGTTGGAGGGAGGGAGGTAGGGAGGGAGGGATGGAGGGAGGGAGGAAGGGATGGAGGGAGGGAGGGAGGGATGGGGGAGGGAGGGAGGGATGGGGGGAGGGAGGGAGTTTTCACCGAGGGGTAGGGCCCGTGGGGAGGGAGGGGTGGAGGGAGGGAGGGAGGGAGGGAGGGAGGGAGGGAGGGAGGGAGGGAGGGAGGGAGGGAGGGAGGGAGGGAGGGAGGGAGGGAGGGAGGGAGGGAGGGAGAGGGAGGGAGGGAGGGAGGGAGGGAGGGAGGGAGGGAGGGAGGGAGGGAGGGAGAGGGAGGAGGAGGGAGGGATGGATGGAGGGAGGCTTCACCGAGGTGTAGGGCCTGTGGGGACGGAGGGATGTAGGGATGGAGGGAGGGAGGGAGGGAGGGAGGGAGGGAGGGAGGGATGGAGGGAGGGAGGGAAGGAGGGAAGGATGGAGGGAGGGAGGGAGGATGGAGGGAAAGAGGGAGGGAGGGAAGGGAGGGAGGGAGGTATGGAGGGAGGGAGGGAGGGAGGGAGGGATTGAGGGAGGGAGGGAGGGAGGGAGGGAGGGAGGGAGGGAGGGAGGGATGGAGGGAGGTAGGTAGGGAGGGAGGGAGGGATGGAGGGAGGGAGCGAGGGATGGAGGGAGGGAGGGAGGGAGGGATGGGGGAGGGAGGGAGGGAGGGAGGGAAGGATGGGGGGAGGGAGGGAGTTTTCACCGAGGGGTAGGGCCTGTGGAGAGGGAGGGGTGGAGGGAGGGAGGGAGGGAGGGAGGGAGGGAGGGAGGGAGGGAGGGATGGAGGGAGGGAGGGAGGGAGAACGAGGGAGGGAGGGATGGAGGGAGGGAGGCTTCACCGAGGGGTAGGGCCTGTGGGGAGGGAGGGATGTAGGGATGGAGGGAGGGAGGGAGGGAGGGATGGAGGGAGAGAGGGAAGGAGGGAGGGAGGGATGGAGGGAGGGAGGGATGGAGGGAGGGAGGGAGGATGGAGGGGAAAGAGGGAGGGAGGGGAGGAGGGATGGAGGGAGGGAGGGAGGTATGGAGGGAGGGAGGGAGGGAGGGAGGGAGGGGAGGGATGGAGGGAGGGAGGGATGGAGGGGGAGGGAGGGGGAGGGATGGAGGGATGGAGGGAGGGAGGGAGGGAGGGCTGGAGGGGGAGGGAGGGGGAGGGATGGAGGGATGGAGGGTGGGAGGGAGGGAGGGCTGGAGGGGGAGGGAGGGGGAGGGAGGGAGGGAGGGAGGGAGGGAGGGAGGGAGGGAGGGAGGGAGGGAGGGAGGGAGGGAGGGGAGGGCTGGAGGGAGGGCTGGAGGGGGAGGGATGGAGGGAGGGAGTGAGGGAGGGAGGGAGGGAGGCAGGGAGGGAGGGGTGGAGGGAAAGAGGGAGGGAGGGAGGGAGGGATGGAGGGAAAGAGGGAGGGAGGGAAGGAAGGAGGGAGGGAGGGATGGATGGAGGGAGGGAGGAAGGTAGGGAGGGAGGGAGGGAGGGAGGGAGGGAGGGAAAGAGGGAGGGAAGGAGGGAAGGAGGGAGGGAGGTATTGAGGGAGGGAGGGAGGGAGGGATGGAGTGATGCAGGGAGGGATGGAGGGAGGGATGGAGGGAGGGAGGGAGGGAGGGAGAGGGAGGGAGGGAGGGATGTAGGGAGGGAGGGAGGGAGGGAGGGAGGGAGGGAGGGAGGGAGGAGGGGGGAGGGAGAGGGAGGGAGGGAGGGATGGAGGGAGGGAGGGAGGGAGGGAGGGAGGCTTCGCCTGTGGGGAGGGAGGGATGGAGGGAGGGAGGGAGGGATGGAGGGATGCAGGGATGGATGGAGGGAGGGAGGGATGGAGGGAGGGAGGGAGGGAGGGAGGGAGGGATGGAGGGTGGGAGGGAGGGAGGGATAGAGGGAGGGAGGGGAGGGATGGAGGGATGCAGGGAGGGAGGGAGGGAGGGAGGGAGGGGATGGAGGGAAAGAGGGAGGGAGGGAAGGAGGGAGGGAGGTATTGAGGGTCCTCCATTGTCCATTGTTTGCCCCCTCCCTCACGATGCCCCCCCCACACCGGGTCCTCCATTGTTCATTGTTTGCCCCCCCCCTCACGGTGCCCCCCCCCCTTCAGGGGGTATAGAGAGAAGGCAGGTACAGGATACTGAGTTGGATGATCAGCCATGATCATATTGAATGGCGGTGCAGGCTCAAAGGGCCGAATGGCCTCCTCCTGCACCTATTTTCTTTGTTTCACTGTGGTGCAGTGCTCCTCCAGGGGAGGGGGAGTGTAATTAAAGGCGGTACAGGGAAGGGGAGAGGGTGTGACCGAGGGTATGACTGAGGAGGGAGGGGAGGGAGGGAGGGAGGGAGGGGTGGAGGGAGGGAGGGAGGAAGGGAGGGAGGGAGGTAGGGATGGAGGGAGGGAGGGATGGAGGGAAGGAGGGAGGGAGGGAGGGAGGGAGGGACGGAGGGAGGGAGGGAGGAAGGGATGGAGGGAGGGAGGGAGGGAGGGAGGGAGGGAGGGAGGGAGGGAGGGAGGGAGGGAGGGAGGGAGAGAGGGAGGGAGGAGGGAGGGAGGGAGAGGGAGGGAGGGAGGGAGTGAGGGAGGGAGGGATGAAGGGAGGGAGGGCGGGAGGGAGGGATGGACGGAGGGAGTCTTCATCGAGGGGTAGTGCCTGTGGGGAGGGAGGGACGGATGGAGGGAGGGAGGGAGGGGAGAGGGAGAGGGAGGGAGAGGGAGGGAGGGAGGGAGGGTTGGAGGGAGGGAGGGAGGGCTTCACCGAGGGGTAGGAACTGTTGGGAGGCAGGGAGGGGAGGGAGGGAGGGAGGGAGGGAGGGAGGGGATGGAGGGATGGAGGGAGGGAGGGAGGGAGGGACGCAGGGAAGGAGGGAGGGATGGAGGGAGGGAGGGAGGGATGGAGGGAGAGGGAGGGAGGGAGGGATGGGAGGGAGGGAGGGAGGGAGGAAGGGAGGGATGGAGGGAGGGAGGGAGGGAGGCTTCACCGAGGGGTAGGAACTGTTGGGAGGGAGGGATGGAGGGGAGTGAGGGAGGGAGGGATGGAAGGAGGGCTGGAGGGGGAGGGAGGGGGAGGGATGGAGGGATGGAGGGAGGGAGGGATGGAGGGAGGGAGGGAGGGAGGGCTGGAGGGGGAGGGAGGGGGAGGATGGAGGGAGGGAGGGAGGGAGGGCTGGAGGGGGAGGGAGGGGGGAGGGATGGAGGGATGGAGGGAGGGAGGGAGTGAGGGAGGGAGGCAGGGAGGGAGAGAGGGATGGAGGGATGCAGGGATGGATGGAGGGAGGGAGGGAGGGAGGGAGGGAGGGATGGAGGGAGGGAGGGAGGGATGGAGGGAAAGAGGGAGGGAGGGATGGAGGGAAAGAGGGAGGGAGGGAAGGAAGGAGGGAGGGAGGGATGGATGGAGGGAGGGAGGAAGGTAGGGAGGGAGGGAGGGAGGGAGTGAAAGAGGGAGGGAGGGAAGGAGGGAGGGAGGTATTGAGGGAGGGAGGGAGGGAGGGAGGGAGGGAGGGAGGGAGGGAGGGAGGGAGGGAGGGAGGGAGGGAGGGAGGGATGGAGGGAGGGAGGGAGGAGGGATGGAGGGATGGAGGGAGGGAGGGATGGAGGGAGGGGATGGAGAGAGGATTCACCGAGGGGTAGGGCATGTGGGGAGGGAGGTGTGGAGGGAGGGAGGGAGGGATGGAGGGAGGGAGGGAGGGAAGGAGGGAGGGAGGGAGGCTTCACCGAGGGGTAGGGCCTGTGGGGAGGGAGGAATGGATGGAGGGAGGGAGGGAGGGAGGAAGGGATTGAGGGAGGGAGGGAGGGATGGATGGAGGGAGGGAGGGAGGATTCGCCGAGGGGTAGGGCCTGTGGGGAGGGAGGGGTGGAGGGAGGGAGGAAGGGAGTGAGTGAGTGATTGAGGGAGGGAGGGAGGGAGGGAGGGAGGGAGGGAGGGAGGGAGGGAGGGAGGGAGGGAGGGAGGGAGGGAGGGAGGGATGGAGGGAGGGAGGTAGGGAGGGAGGGATGGAGGGAGGGAGGAAGGGATGGAGGGAGGGAGGGAGGGATGGGGGAGGGAGGGAGGGATGGGGGGAGGGAGGGAGTTTTCACCGAGGGGGTAGGGCCCGTGGGGAGGGAGGGGTGGAGGGAGGGAGGGAGGGAGGGGAGGGAGGGAGGGAAGGAGGGAGGGAGGGAGGGAGGGAGGGAGGGAGGGAGGGAGGGAGGGAGGGAGGGAGAGGGAGGGAGGGAGGGAGGGAGGGAGAGGGAGGGAGGGAGGGATGGATGGAGGGAGGCTTCACCGAGGTGTAGGGCCTGTGGGGAGGGAGGGATGTAGGGATGGAGGGAGGGAGGGAGGGAGGGAGGGAGGGATGGAGGGAGGGAGGGAAGGAGGGAAGGAGGGATGGAGGGAGGGATGGAGGGAGGGAGGGAGGATGGAGGGAAAGAGGGAGGGAGGGAAGGAGGGAGGGAGGGAGGGAGGGATGGGAGGGAGGTAGGTAGGGAGGGAGGGAGGGATGGAGGGAGGGAGGGAGGGATGGAGGGAGGGAGGGAGGGATGGGGAGGGAGGGAGGGAGGGAATGATGGGGGGAGGGAGAGGGAGGGAGGGAGGGATGGAGGGAGGGAGACTTCACCGAGGGGTAGGGCCTGTGGGGAGGGAGGCATGTAGGGATGGAGGGAGGGATGGAGGGAGGAGGGATGGAGGGAGAGAGGGAAGGAGGAGGGAGGGATGGGATGGAGGGAGGGATGGATGGTGGGAGGGAGGGAGGATGGAGGGAAAGAGGGAGGGAGGGGAGGAGGGATGGAGGTATGGAGGGAGGGAGGAAGGGAGGGAGGGAGGGAGGGAGGGAGGGAGGGAGGGAGGGAGGGAGGGATGGAGGGAGGGAGGGATGGAGGGAGGGAGGGAGGATGGAGGGAAAGAGGGAGGGAGGGAAGGAGGGATGGAGGTATGGAGGGAGGGAGGGAGGGAGGGATGGAGGGATGCAGGGAGGGATGGAGGGAGGGATGGAGGGAGGGAGGGAGGGAGCGGTGGATGGAGGGAGGGAGGGAGGGAGGGACGCTTCACCGAGGGGTAGGACTGTGGGGAGGGAGGGATGTAGGGATGGAGGGAGGGAGGGAGGGAGGGAGGTAGGGATGGAGGGAGGTAGGGAGGGAGGGAGGGATGGAGGGAGGGAGGGAGGGATGGAGGGAAAGAGGGAGGGAGGGAAGGAGGGAGGGATGGAGGGAGGGAGGGAGGGAGGCTTCACCGAGGGGTATGGCCTGTGGGGAGGGAGGGATGGAGGGAGGGAGGGAGGGGAGGGGGAGGGAGGAGGGAGGGAGGGATGGAGGGAGGGAGGGAGGGAGGGAGGGAGGGAGGGATGGAGGGGAGGGAGGGATGGAGGGAGGGAGGATGGAGGGAGGATTCACCGAGGGGTAGGGCCTGTGGGGAGGGAGGTGTGGAGGGAGGGAGGGAGGGATGGAGGGAGGGAGGGAGGGAAGGAGGGAGGAATGGAGGGGGGGAGGGAGGGAGGGAGGGATGGAGGGAGGGAGGGATGGGGGAGGGGAGGGAGGGATGGAGGGAAGGAGGGAGTATTCACCGAGGGGTAGGGCCTGTGGGGAGGGAGGGGGTGGAGGGAGGGAGGGAGGGAGGGAGGGAGAGAGAGGGAGGGATGGAGGGAGGGAGGGAGGCTTCACCGAGGGGTAGGGCCTGTGGGGAGGGAGAATGGATGGAGGGAGGGAGGGAGGGAGGAAGGGATTGAGGGAGGGAGGGAGGGATGGATGGAGGGAGGGAGGGAGGATTCGCCGAGGGGTAGGGCCTGTGGGGAGGGAGGGGTGGAGGGAGGGAGGAAGGGAGTGAGTGAGTGATGGAGGGAGGGAGGGAGGGAGGGAGGGAGGGAGGGAGGGAGGGAGGGAGGGAGGGAGGAGGGAGGGAGGGAGGGATGGAGGGAGGGATGTAGGGAGGGAGGGATGGAGGGAGGTAGGAAGGGATGGAGGGAGGGAGGGAGGGATGGGGGGAGGGAGGGAGGGATGGGGGGAGGGAGGGAGTTTTCACCGAGGGGTAGGGCCCGTGGGGAGGGAGGGGTGGAGGGAGGGAGGGAGGGAGGGAGGGAGGGAGGGAGGGAGGGAGGGAGGGAGGGAGGGAGGGAGGGAGGGGAGGGAGGGAGAGGGAGGGAGGGAGGGAGGGAGGGAGGAGGGAGGGAGGGAGGGATGGATAGAGGGAGGCTTCACCGAGGTGTAGGGCCTGTGGGGAGGGAGGGATGTAGGGATGGAGGGAGGGAGGGAGGGAGGGAGGGAGGGATGGAGGGAGGGAGGGAAGGAGGGAGGGAGGGATGGAGGGAGGGATGGAGGGAGGGAGGGAGGATGGAGGGAAAGAGGGAGGGAAGGAGGGAGGGAGGGAGGGAGGGAGGGATGGAGGGAGGTAGGTAGGGAGGGAGGGAGGGAGGGAGGGATGGAGGGAGGGAGGGAGGGAGGATGGAGGGAGGGAGGGTGGGAGGGATGGGGAGGGAGGGATGGGGGAGGGAGGGAGGGAGGGAGGGAAGGATGGGGGGAGGGAGAGGGAGGGAGGGAGGGATGGAGGGAGGGAGGCTTCACCGAGGGGTAGGGCCTGTGGGGAGGGAGGGATGTAGGGATGGAGGGAGGGAGGGAGGGAGGGATGGATGGAGGGAGTGAGGGATGGAGGGAGGGAGGGAGGATGGAAGGAAAGAGGGAGGGAGGGGAGGAGGGATGGAGGTATGGAGGGAGGGAGGGAGGGAGGGAGGGATGGAGGGAGGGAGGGATGGAGGGAGGGAGGGAGGATGGAGGGAAAGAGGGAGGGAGGGAAGGAGGGATGGAGGTATGGAGGGAGGGAGGGAGGGAGGGAGGGATGGAGGGATGCAGGGAGGGATGGAGGGAGGGATGGAGGGAGGGAGGGAGGGAGCGGTGGATGGAGGGAGGGAGGGAGGGAGGGACGCTTCACCGAGGGGTAGGACCTGTGGGGAGGGAGGGATGTAGGGATGGAGGGAGGGAGGGAGGGAGGTAGGGATGGAGGGAGGGGAGGGAGGGAGGGAGGGAGGGAGGGAGTGGATGGAGGGAGGAGGAAGGGAGGGATGGAGGGAAAGAGGGAGGGAGGGAAGGAGGGAGGAAGGTATGGAGGGAGGAGGGAGGGAGGGAGGGAGGGAGGGAGGGAGGGAGGGAGGGAGGGAGGGAGGGAGGGAGGGAGGGAGGGAGGGAGGGAGGGAGGGAGGGAGGGAGGGGGGAGGGATGGAGGGAGGGAGGGAGGATGGAGGGAAAGAGGGAGGGAGGGAAGGAGGGATGGAGGTATGGAGGGAGGGAGGGAGGGATGGAGGGATGCAGGGAGGGATGGAGGGAGGGATGGAGGGAGGGAGGGAGGGAGGGAGGGAGGGAAGCTTCACCGAAGGGTAAGACCTGTGGGGAGGGAGGGATGTAGGGATGGAGGGAGGGATGGAGGTAGGGATGGAGGGAGGGAGGGAGGGAGGGATGGAGGGAGGGAGGGAGGGAGGGATGGAGGGAAAGAGGGAGGGAAGGAGGGAGGGAGGTATGGAGGGAGGGAGGAAGGGAGGGGAGGGAGGGAGGGAGGGAGGGAGGGAGGGAAGGAGGGAGGGAGGGAGGGAGGGAGGGAGGGAGGGAGGGAGGGAGGGAGGGAGGGAGGGAGGGAGGGAGGGAGGGAGGGAGGGAGGGAGGAGGGAGGGAGGGAGGAGGGAGGGAGGGAGGGAGGTATGGAGGGAGGGAGGAAGGGAGGGAGGGAGGGAGGGAGGGAGGTAGGAAGGGAGGGAGGGATGGAGGGAGGGAGGGAGGGATGGAGGGAGGGAGGGATGGAGGGAAAGAGGGAGGGAAGGAGGGAGGGAGGTTATGGAGGGAGGGAGGAAGGGAGGGAGGGAGGGAGGGGAGGGAGGGAGGGAGGGAGGGAGGGAGGGACGGAGGGAGGGAGGGAGGGAGGGAGGGAGGGAGGATGGGAGGGAGGGAGGGAGGGAGGGAGGGAGGGAGGGAGGGCGGAGGGGAGGGAGGGAGGGAGGGAGGGATGGAGGGAGGGAGGGAGGGGGATGAAGGGGATGGATGGAGGGATGGATGGAGGGAGGGAGGGAGGGAGGGGGGAAGAAAGGGATGGATGGAGGGAGGGGGGATGGAGGGAAGGAGGGAGGGAGGGATGGAGGAAGGGAGGGAGGGGAGAGTGGGAAGGATGAAGGGATGCAGGGAGGGATGGAGGGAGGGATGGAGGGGGGAGGGAGGGAGGGAGGGAGAGGGAGGGAGGGAGGGAGGGAGGGAGGGCGGGAGGGAGGGAGGGAGGGAGGGAGGGAGGGAGGGAGGGAGGGAGGAAGGGAGGGAGGGATGGAGGGAGGGAGGGAGGGAGGGAGGGAGGGAGGGAGGGGAGGGGAGGGAGGGATGGAGGGAGGGAGGGAAGGAGGGAGGGATTGAGGGAGGGAGGGAGGGAGGGAGGGTGGGATGGAGGGAGGAATGGAGGGAGGAATGGAGGATGGAGGAATGGAGGGAGAGTTGGAGGGAGGGAGGGAGTCTTCACCGAGGGTTAGGGCCTGTGGGGAGTGAGGGATGTAGGGAGGGAGGGAGGGATGGAGGAAGGGAGGGGGGGGAGGGATGGAGGAGGGAGGGAGGCATCACCGAGGGGTAGGGCCTGTGGGGAGAGAGTGATTGAGGGAGGGAGGGAGGGAGGGATGGAGGGAGGGAGGGAGGGAGGGAGGGAGGGAGGGAAGGAGGGAAGGAGGGAGGGAGGAATAGATGGAGGGAGGGAGGGAGGGAGGGAGGGAGGGATGGAGGGAGGGGTGGAGGGGAGGGAGGGAGGGAGGGAGGGATGGATGGAGGGAGGGAGGCATCACCGAGGGGTAGGGCCTGTGGGGAGAGAGGGATTGAGGGAGGGAGGGAGGGAGGGATGGAGGGAGGGAGGGAGGGAGGGAGGAGGGAGGGAGTGAGGGAGGGAGGGATGGAAGGAGGGAAAGAGGGAGGGATGGAGGGAGGGAGGTATGGAGGGAGGGAGGGAGGGAGGGAGGGAGGGAGGGAGGGAGGGGTGGAGGGAGGGAGGGAGGGAGGGATGGAGGGAGGGAGGGAGAGAGGGAGGGAAGGAGGGAGGGAGGGAAGGAGGGAGGGAGGGATGGAAGGACGGAGGGGAGGGAGGGGAGGGAGGGGGGATGGAGGGAGGGAGGGAGGGAGGGATGGAGGGAAAGAGGGAGGGAGGGATGGAGGGAAAGAGGGAGGGAGGGAAGGGGATGGAGGGAGGGAGGTAGGGAGGGAGGGATGGAGGGAGGGAGGAAGGGATGGAGGGGAGGGAGGGAGGGATGGGGGAGGGAGGGAGGGAGGGATGGGGGAGGGAGGGAGTTTTCACCGAGGGGTAGGGCCTGTGGGGAGGGAGGGGTGGGGGGAGGGAGGGAGGGAGGGAGGGGAGGGAGGAGGGAGAGGGAGGGAGGGAGGGGATGGAGGGAGTTTTCACCGAGGGGTAGGGCCTGTGGGTAGGGAGGGGTGGAGGGAGGGAGGGAGGGAGGGAGGGAGGGAGGGAGGAGGGAGGGAGGGAGGGAGGGAGGGAGGGAGGGAGGGAGGGAGGGAGGGAGGGAGGGAGGGAGGGAGGGAGGGAGGAGGGAGGGATGGAGGGAGGGTGGGAGGGAGAGGGAGGGAGGGATGGAGGGAGGGAGGCTTCACCGAGGTGTAGGGCCTGTGGGGAGGGATGGAGGGAGGGAGGGAGGGAGGGAGGGATGGAGGGAGAGAGGGAAGGAGGGAGGGAGGGATGGAGGGAGGGAGGGATGGAGGGAGGGAGGGAGGATGTAGGGGAAAGTGGGAGGGAGGGAAGGAGGGATGGAGGTATGGAGGGAGGGAGGGAGGGAGGGAGGGACGGAGGGAAGGAGCTGTGGATGGAGGGAGGGAGGGAGGGAGGGAAGCTTCACCGAGGGGTAGGACCTGTGGGGAGGGAGGGATGTAGGGATGGAGGGAGGGAGGGAGGGAAGGAGGTAGGGATGGAGGGAGGGAGGGAGGGAGGGATGGATGGAGGGAGGGAGGGAGGGAGGGATGGAGGGAAAGAGGGAGGGAGGGAAGGAGGGAGGAAGGTATGGAGGGAGGGAGGGAGGGAGGGAGGGAGGGAGGGAGGGAGGGAGGGAGGGAGGGAGGGAGGGAGGGAGGGAGGGAGGGAGGGAGGGAGGGGAGGGAGGGATGGAGGGAGGGAGGGAGGATGGAGGGAAAGAGGGAGGGAGGGAAGGAGGGATGGAGGTATGGAGGGAGGGAGGGAGGGATGGAGGGATGCAGGGAGGGATGGAGGGAGGGATGGAGGGAGGGAGGGAGGGAGGGAGGGAGGGAGGGAAGCTTCACCGAAGGGTAGGACCTGTGGGGAGGGAGGGATGTAGGGATGGAGGGAGGGATGGAGGTAGGGATGGAGGGAGGGAGGGAGGGAGGGATGGAGGGAGGAAGGGAGGGAGGGATGGAGGGAAAGAGGGAGGGGAAGGAGGGAGGGAGGTATGGAGGGAGGGAGGAAGGGAGGGAGGGAGGGAGGGAGGGAGGGAGGGAAGGAGGGAGGGAGGGAGGGAGGAGGGAGGGAGGGAGGGAGGTATGGAGGGAGGGAGGGAGGGAGGGGAGGGAGGGAGGGAGGGAGGTAGGAAGGGAGGGAGGGATGGAGGGAGGGAGGGAGGGATGGAGGGAGGGAGGGATGGAGGGAAAGAGGGAGGGAAGGAGGGAGGGAGGTTATGGAGGGAGGGAGGAAGGGAGGGAGGGAGGGAGGGAGGGAGGGAGGGAGGGAGGGAGGGGAGGAGGGAGGGAGGATGGGAGGGAGGGAGGGAGGGAGGGAGGGAGGGATGGAGGGAGGGAGGGAGGGTGGGAGTAATGGAGGGATGCAGGGAGGGATGGAGGGAGGGATGGAGGGAGGAGGGGAGGGAGGGAGGGAGGGAGGGAGGGGGGGAGGGGAGGGAGGGAGGGATGGAGGGAGGGATGGAGGGAGGGAGGGAGGGGGATGAAGGGGATGGATGGAGGGGATGGATGGAGGGAGGGAGGGAGGGAGGGGGGAAGAAAGGGATGGATGGAGGGAGGGGGGATGGAGGGAAGGAGGGAGGGAGGGATGGAGGAAGGGAGGGAGGGAGAGTGGGAAGGATGAAGGGATGCAGGGAGGGATGGAGGGAGGGATGGAGGGGGGAGGGAGGGAGGGAGGGAGGGAGGGAGGGAGGGAGGGAGGGAGGGAGGGAGGGAGGGAGGGAGGGAGGGAGGGAGGGAGGGAGGGAGGGAGGGAGGGAGGGAGGGAGGGAGGAAGGGAGGGAGTGATGGAGGGAGGGAGGGGAGGGAGGGAGGGAGGGAGGGAGGGAGGGAGGGAGGGAGGGAGGGAGGGAGGGAGGGAGGGATGGAGGGAGGGAGGGGAAGGAGGGAGTGATTGAGGGAGGGAGGGAGGGAGGGAGGGTGGGATGGAGGGAGGAATGGAGGGGAGGAATGGAGGATGGAGGAATGGAGGGAGAGTTGGAGGGAGGGAGGGAGTCTTCACCGAGGGTTAGGGCCTGTGGGGAGTGAGGGATGGAGGGAGGGAGGGAGGGATGGAGGAAGGGAGGGGGGGAGGGATGGAGGAGGGAGGGAGGGCATCACCGAGGGGTAGGGCCTGTGGGGAGAGAGTGATTGAGGGAGGGAGGGAGGGAGGGAGGGATGGAGGGAGGGAGGGAGGGAGGGAGGGAAGGAGGGAAGGAGGGAGGGAGGAATAGATGGAGGGAGGGAGGGAGGGGAGGGAGGGATGGAGGGAGGGGGTGGAGGGAGGGAGGGAGGGGAGGGAGGGATGGATGGAGGGAGGGAGGCATCACCGAGGGTTAGGGCCTGTGGGGAGAGAGGGATTGAGGGAGGGAGGGAGGGAGGGATGGAGGGAGGGAGGAGGAGGGAGTGAGGGAGGGAGGGATGGAAGGAGGGAAAGAGGGAGGGATGGAGGGAGGGAGGTATGGAGGGAGGGAGGGAGGGAGGGAGGGAGGGAGGGAGGGAGGGAGGGAGGGAGGGAGGGAGGGAGGGAGGGAGGGAGGGGTGGAGGGAGGGAGGGAGGGAGGGATGGAGGGAGGGAGGGAGAGAGGGAGGGAAGGAGGGAGGGAGGGAAGGAGGGAGGGAGGGATGGAAGGACGGAGGGAGGGAGGGAGGGGGGATGGAGGGAGGGAGGGAGGGAGGGATGGAGGGAAAGAGGGAGGGAGGGATGGAGGGAAAGAGGGAGGGAGGGAAGGGGATGGAGGGGAGGGAGGTAGGGAGGGAGGGATGGAGGGAGGGAGGAAGGGATGGAGGGAGGGAGGGAGGGATGGGGGAGGGAGGGAGGGAGGGATGGGGGAGGGAGGGAGTTTTCACCGAGGGGTAGGGCCTGTGGGGAGGGAGGGGTGGGGGGGAGGGAGGGAGGGAGGGAGGGAGGGAGGAGGGAGAGGGAGGGAGGGAGGGATGGAGGGAGTTTTCACCGAGGGGTAGGGCCTGTGGGTAGGGAGGGGTGGAGGGAGGGAGGGAGGGAGGGAGGGAGGGAGGGAGGGAGGGAGGGAGGGAGGGAGGGGAGGGAGGGAGGGAGGGAGGGAGGGAGGGAGGAGGGATGGAGGGAGGGTGGGAGGGAGAGGGAGGGAGGGATGGAGGGAGGGAGGCTTCACCGAGGTGTAGGGCCTGTGGGGGAGGGAGGGATGTAGGGATGGAGGGAGGGAGGGAGGGAGGGATGGAGGGAGAGAGGGAAGGAGGGAGGGAGGGAGGGATGGAGGGAGGGAGGGATGGAGGGAGGGAGGGAGGATGTAGGGAAAGTGGGGAGGGAGGAAGGAGGGATGGAGGTATGGAGGGAGGGAGGGAGGGAGGGAGGGAGGGACGGAGGGAAGGAGCTGTGGATGGAGGGACGGAGGGAGGGAGGGAAGCTTCACCGAGGGGTAGGACCTGTGGGGAGGGAGGGATGTAGGGATGGAGGGAGGGAGGGAGGGAGGGAAGGAGGTAGGGATGGAGGGAGGGAGGGAGGGAGGGATGGATGGAGGGAGGGAGGAGGGAGGGATGGAGGGAAAGAGGGAGGGAGGGAAGGAGGGAGGGAGGGAGGGAGGGAGGGAGGGAGGGAGGGAGGGAGGGAGGGAGGGAGGGAGGGGGAGGGAGGGAGGGAGGGAGGGAGATAAGGAGGTATGGAGGGAGGGAGGGAGGAAGGGAGGGAGGGAGGGAGGGATGGGAGGGAGGGAGGGAGGGAGGGAGGGTGGGAGGGAGGGATGGAAGGAGGGAGGGAGGGAGGGAGGGAGGGAGGGAGGGAGGGAGGAAGGGAGGGAGGGAGGGAGGGAGGGAGGGAGGGATGGAGGGAGGGAGGGAGGGAGGGAGGGAGTGAGGGAGGGAGGGATGGAAGGAGGGAAAGAGGGAGGGATGGAGGGAGGGAGGTATGGAGGGAGGGAGGGAGGGAGGGGAGGGAGGGAGGGAGGGAGGGAGGGAGGGGTGGAGGGAGGGAGGGAGGGAGGGAGGGAGGGAGGAGGGAGGGATGGAGGGAGGGAGGGAGAGAGGGAGGGAAGGAGGGAGGGAGGGATGGAAGGACGGAGGGAGGGAGGGAGGGGGGATGGAGGGAGGGAGAGAGGGAGGGATGGAGGGAAAGAGGGAGGGAGGGATGGAGGGAAAGAGGGAGGGAGGGAAGGGGGATGGAGGGAGGGATGTAGGGAGGGAGGATGGAGGGAGGGAGGAAGGGATGGAGGGAGGGAGGGAGGGATGGGGGGAGGGAGGGAGGGATGGGGGAGGGAGGGAGTTTTCACCGAGGGGTAGGGCCTGTGGGGAGGGAGGGGTGGGGGGAGGGAGGGAGGGAGGGAGGGAGGGAGGAGGGAGAGGGAGGGAGGGAGGGATGGAGGGAGTTTTCACCGAGGGGTAGGGCCTGTGGGTAGGGAGGGGTGGAGGGAGGGAGGGAGGGAGGGAGGATGGGAGGGAGGGATGGAGGGAGGGAGGGAGGGAGAGGGAGGGAGGGATGGAGGGAGGGAGGCTTCACCGAGGTGTAGGGCCTGTGGGGAGGGAGGGATGTAGGGATGGAGGGAGGGAGGGAGGGAGGGATGGAGGGAGAGAGGGAAGGAGGGAGTGATGGATGGAGGGAGGGAGGGATGGAGGGAGGGAGGGAGGATGTAGGGAAAGTTGGAGGGAGGGAAGGAGGGATGGAGGTGTGGAGGGAGGGAGGGAGGGAGGGAGGGAGGGACGGAGGGAAGGAGCTGTGGATGGAGGGAGGGAGGGAGGGACGGAAGCTTCACCGAGGGGTAGGACCTGTGGGGAGGGAGGGATGTAGGGATGGAGGGAGGGAGGGAGGGAAGGAGGTAGGGATGGAGGGAGGGAGGGAGGGAGGGAGGGATGGATGGAGGGAGGGAGGGAGGGATGGAGGGAAAGAGGGAGGGAGGGAAGGAGGGAGGGAGGGAGGGAGGGAGGGAGGGAGGGAGGGAAGGAGGGAAGGAGGTATGGAGGGAGGGAGGGAGGGAGGGAGGGAGGGGAGGGAGGGAGGGATGGAGGGAGGGAGGGAGGGAGGGAGGGAGGGAGGGAGGGAGGGAGGGAGGGAGGGAGGGTGGGAGGGAGGGAGGGATGGGAGGAGGGAGGAGGGAGGGAGGGAGGGAGGGAGGGAGGAGGGAGGGAGGGAGGGAGGAGAGGGAGGAAGGGAGGGAGGGAGGGAGGGAGGGAGGGAGGGAGGGAGGGAGGGAGGGAGGGAGGGAGGGAGGGATGGAGGGAAGGAGGGAGGGAAGTAGGGAGGGAGGTATGGAGGGAGGGAGGAAGGGAGGGAGGGAGGGAGGGAGGGAGGTAGGGAGGGAGGTAGGGAGGGAGGGATGGAGGGAGGGAGGGAGGGAGGGATGGAGGGAGGGAGGGAGTGATGGAGGGAAAGAGGGAGGGAAGGAGGGAGGTAGGTTATGGAGGGAGGGAGGAAGGGAGGGAGGGAGGGAGGGAGGGATGGGAGGGAGGGAGGGAGGGAGGGATGGAGGGAGTGAGGGGGGAGAAAGGGATGGATGGAGGGAGGAGGGATGGATGGAGGGAAGGAGGGAGGGAGGGGAGGGAGGGAGGGAGGGTGGGAGGTGGGAGGGAGGGTGGGTGGGAGGGAGGGAGGGAGGGAGGGAGGGATGGAGGGAGGGAGGGAGGGAGGGTGGGAGGGATGGAGGGATGCAGGGAGGGAGGGATGGAGGGAGGGAGGGAGGGAGGGGCTGGTGGGAGGGAGTCTTCAATGAGGGGTAGTGCCTGTGGGGAGGGAGGGAGGAATGGAGGGAGGGAGGGAGGGAGGGATGGATTGAGGGAGGGAGGGAGGGGTGCACCGAGGGGTAGGACCTGTGGGGAGGGAGGGATGGAGGGAGGGAGGGAGGGAGGGAGGGAAGGGGAGGGAGGGAGGGAGGGAGGGATGGAGGGAGGAATGGAGGGAGGGAGGGAGGGGGGAAGAAGGGGATGGATGGAGGGATGGAGGGAGGGAGGGAGGGAGGGGGGAAGAAAGGGATGGATGGAGGGAGGGTGGGTGGAGGGAAGGAGGGAGGGAGGGATGGAGGAAGGGAGGGAGGGAGAGTGGGAAGGATGGAGGGATGCAGGGAGGGATGGAGGGAGGGATGGAGGGAGGGAGGGAGGGAGCGAGGGAGGGAGAGGGAGGGAGGGAGGGAGGGAGGAGGAGAGGGAGGGAGGGAGGGAGGGAAGGGATGGAGGGAGGGAGGGAGGGAGGGAGGGAGGGAGGGAGGGAGGGAGGGAGGGAGGGAGGGAGGGAGGGATGGAGGGAGGGAGGGAGGGCAGGGATTGAGGGAGGGAGGAGGGAGGGTGGGATGGAGGGAGGAATGGAGGGAGGAATGGAGGATGGAGGAATGGAGGGAGAGTTGGAGGGGGGGAGAGAGTCTTCACCGAGGGGTAGGGGCCTGTGGGGAGGGAGGGATGGAGGGAGGGAGGGAGGGAGGGATGGAGGGATGGAGGAAGGGAGGGGGGAGGGATGAAGGAGGGAGGGATGGATGGAGGGAGGGAGGCATCACCGAGGGGTAGGGCCTGTGGGGAGGGAGGGATTGAGGGAGGGAGGGAGGGAGGGATGGAGGGAGGGAGGGAGGGGAGGGAGGGAGGGAGGGATGGAGGGAAAGAGGGAGGGAGGGAAGGAGTGAGGGAGGTATGGAGGGAGGGAGGGAGGGAGAGGGAGGGAGGGATGGAGGGATGGAGGGAGGGAGGCTTCACCAAGGGGTAGGGCCTGTGGGGAGGGAGGGATGTAGGGGTGGAGGGAGGGAGGGAGGGAGGGAGGGATGGAGGTATGGAGGGGGGGAGGGAGGGATGGAGGGATGGAGGGATGCAGGGAGGGATGGAGGGAGGGATGGAGGGAGGGAGGGACGGAGCTGTGGATGGAGGGAGGGAGGGAAGCTTCACCGAGGGGTAGGACCTGTGGGGAGGGAGGGATGTAGGGATGGAGGGAGGGAGGGAGGGAAGGAGGTAGGGATGGAGGGAGGGAGGGAGGGATGGATGGAGGGAGGGAGGGAGGGATGGAGGGAAAGAGGGAGGGAGGGAGGGAGGGATGGAGGGAAAGAGGGAGGGGAGGGAAGGGGGATGGAGAGAGGAAGGTAGGGAGGGAGGGGATGGAGGGAGGGAGGAAGGGATGGAGGGAGGGAGGGAGGGATGGGGGAGGGAGGGAGGGAGGGATGGTGGGAGGGAGGGAGTTTTCACCGAGGGGTAAGGCCTGTGGGGAGGGAGGGGTGGAGGGAGGGAGGGAGGGAGGGAGGGAGGGAGGTAGGTAGGGAGGGAGGGAGGGAGGGAGGGAGGGAGGGAGGGAGGGAGGGAGAGGGAGGGAGGGATGGAGGGAGGGAGTTTTCACCGAGGGGTAGGGCCTGTGGGTAGGGAGGGGTGGAGGGAGGGAGGGAGGGAGGGAGGGAGGGAGGGATGGAGGGAGGGAGGGAGAGAGGGAGG